>NW_026991850.1:0-124817 GCF_029215605.1 Mirounga angustirostris
GTGCTTTTTTTGCAAAGTACCACAAACTGACAGGGTCTGGCTATAGACCATCCTAAATCCTATTAGCTTCTTGGACAGAAATACACATACCCATGTTGCTTGTTTTAGACACAGTGCTAGCTCTTCATTCTAGCAAGAAAAGGGCTGAAAGAATCAAAACACAAACAGGTGTGCTCTTGCACACATATTAGGAAAGAACTAGGTCTTCTCACTCGGGGTATGTGTGCTCCCTGGAAGAAAGCTACTCTCAAATTGCTTCATTCTTCCTTTTCTTAACTGTCTAAAAGTCGAGAGTCTAATGGCAGACTCACTGTGGTCCTGAGGATAGATCCATTTCTAGTTTAGGCCAATTGTCCAGGTATTTTGCCATGATATTATCAAGGCCAAGGTTGCAGAGTCTGATTCTCCACCAAGATCCATCAACTTCAGGAAGAGAAAACTTTAGAAATGTCTAAGCACTCTCCCCCAAGTGCTCACCCTCTTCCTAGTCGGTCCTTATAACACGGAATCAGGAAAGAACCTCCTAAGTCTTGCTAGAAAATTGATTCCATGTGTGCACCTTACAGAGGGCAACACTCATCTTGCTACCTCGTGTATCATCATTCTTCTCCTGTCTCCTGATGCCTATATGTATATTACTACTGGATATCACTATGGCCCCAGTGTAGAAGTGGTTACCGAAGTCATTTCTGGACTTTGCTATTCATCACATCTTCGAACATTAACGGGGGACAAGGGAAGACCAAATGTGACTGAGAGTCTAAGACTGTAGTCATTACTACGTTAACATAGGGTTGTTCAGAGCTGTTCATAAGTGCCAAGGTGGATGGATTAAATTCTTTCCCTGTTCTATTTCTTTTGGAAAGTTTGCCTTCATTAGGAGGGTGGTGAGGATGTTTGCATGGGTAAACAGTGTGTACGTATCGGTGCAAATTTTGAAATTTATTGTCATGACTAGTAGTCATTTCATTATTAGTATTTTGCATGGAGTCTTCAGGAGTGAAGGTGGGGAGGGCGGTGTGTAGTGAAAACAGAAAGTATTTCTAACACATGGGGCTTTTAACTCCTAAAGGAGCTTCCTTAAATATTGATTTTGTCAAGCATTTTTCAGCTTGTCAGGTTCTTAATCTATTATGCCCATTACGGTTCTTGAGCAGTCATGATGAAGGACACCATTCATAGCTTCAGTTACACATATGTGGATAATGCTAGAACCTTCCCTACCTTTAAGACGGATGCGACCACATGAACAGATTCGCTATACGGGTTCAGTTTGACCCCAGAATTTAGTTTTTTCTTTAGGACTCTGCAGGATTTTATATTGACTGATTTGCGGAAGACGCCTTCTGTGAGTGGCCCTTTTTGATTAATAAAGGAAAGCATATCCTGTAGGAAGAAAAGAAAAGTATATGGCATCTCATATCCACAAACGCAGAGCACAAGCTTGCCTCCATTTTGAAAGAGCACGGGAATGTAATGGTACACTGTTTTAGAGTGGGAAGGACCAAAGTCAATTTAGATTGTTTTTTTTTTTTCAGTGTCTTTCTGTATAATTTTGACCCAAATATCCATTTTACAGTCATACACTGAAACATTTTAAACACTTCTTTTATTCAGATTTTCCTTTCCATTGAGTTTCCACTTTTAAATCAAACTTCTCCGCTTCAAGGATTTTGGGGAATCACCATCTGTTTCCTACTTTAGCATTTCTTTCTCATTATTCCCTACATAGATGCTCCTTCCCAAGTATGGAAGTCTATTTAGGAAATACTCATTTCCCATTTGTTTATTTCTCTTTAAGTGACTGTATACTCCTTTCCTACTTGTTCTATTTTCTTCCCTCTTTTAAAGTCAGGCTCAGAAACTCTCTTCTCCTTCTCTGATTACCCTTCCTTCTCATGAGTCTTTCATTGTCTTTTGCTGTATCTTCATGTCCTCTCCCTGCTGTGTAGAAACTTAATAAGGGGTGGACTCAGGGAATCCAACGGATCTGAAGTCTATTATTCTTTTTATCTATTGTGTGAACTGGGGCACATACATCCTGTACTGAGGTTTTTCTGATTCGGTTTGGCAGTGCAGAGGATGATAATCCTAGCTAGCCCCTAAATTTGCTGTGATGCAAGGACCTGGGGTAGTAGCTAGCAGGTAACATCCTAGCTAAGATGATACATTTCTTCATAGCTAGCAGAATGTTCCCTACATCCCGTACAATGCTTGCAGAGACACCGAATACTCAGTGAAGGTCCACACTGACAATTCACTACAGCAGTTTGAGATAACACAGGCCAAACTCTGTGGCTTTCATTTGACATACTCTGTTAGGATTAACAGATTCCTATTTGCCAGAGGATGAGTCTATGCTCGTGTCAGATGTTTGCAGTTGTTAGACTGAGTAGACTCCGCTGAAGGAGACTTGAGACTCATGTGAGTGCAGGAAGGCAATGAAGGGAGAGTGTAAAGATGAGGTGGACTCTCAGAGACTCACATACACAGAGTCCATTTTGACTGATCTGAACAGGCCTCGGTGGGTCTTTGTGGAAACAAGATACAAGTGGAATGGAGAAGAATGTCTTTTCCTGTTGTATTTGCCTCATGACTCTGCTGGACCTAAGTCAGATTCTGTTCCTTGAAATAACAGTAACAGAGCTTCTCAGCCAAAGCCAGGGGCTGTCTAATGACTTCTCCATTTGGGGATAGATTTGGATGAGGACATGTGGCCTCTCAGAGTTTCCTCTCCTCAGGAGGGCTATAGAAGAACAAAAGGAGATGACCTACCAGAATTGGAAAGGGCAGCTTGTCTTTATAACACATATCCATGAGGGAAACTCCAAAGAGCTGTCCTGGCTTTGCGGAAGGTGGGGATGTGCACTGATTGTGCTGGAAAGTTCTGGTGCCCCACCAAAAGGCCCTGGCTCTGAAATAACGGCTTTTCACAGTCTTCTTCCCGTAATCTAAGGAAGAAGTGAGATTAGTAGTAGTAGTTGTTGTTTAATACGCTGAACCTTCTTTTTCCTTTTTTTTTTTTTTTACAGATTTTATTTATATTTTGACAGAGAGAGAGAGACAGCGAGAGAGGGAACACTAGCAGGGGGAGGGGGAGAGGGAGAAGCAGGCTTCCCTCGGAGCAGGGAGCCCGATGCGGGGCTTGATCCCAGGATCCCGGGATCATGACCTGAGCTGAAGCTGGACGCTTAACGACTGAGCAACTCATGTGCCCCAGACTCATCTTAATTCCTGATGACTTGTATTTTTCTAAAGATTTCCTCAAAGCAATGTGGTAAGCATCATAAAACCAAGAAATGTCAGAAATATGGAGGGATTGATGATACGTGTCTCCAGGTTCTGAATCGAAAGTCTACCTTCTAAGGTGGACTGCTGCCAGGTAGCTGTGATTAGCTAGGCTCAAATCATACTACCTCTGGTCTCAGGAGCACTTCTCCTAGGCCTATTAATGGCTTTTTTGGGATTACATCCATCATCTTATTTAGTCTTTACCACAATTCTAAGATTGAGACATCATTTTTATCCACATTTTAGAGATGAATAAACTGATGCTGAGCTGGAATAACTGGCCAAAGATAATATAGCTGGTAAATTAGGGCAGAGGAATTTACACTCTGGAGAGGTAGTTTGACATCAAGTCAAGTCCTTTTTTCTCAATGATGCCAGTTCTTTTGAACCCGTTTCAAAGGGCACTGGAATCCTGTGGTGCCGCAAGAGCCCCTGAGCCAAAAGAGGAGGGAGTGGAAGAAAGGCCCCTTGCTCTGGCTTCAACCCGAGCACATCTTGTATACATAAATATATATATTATTATATATTTATATACTATAAGTATCTAATTATATATTATATATATGTAACTACATATATATGTATGATGTTATACCCATTTGGAATTTTGATAGAAAAAATTCCCAAACACTGTACCATACCATGATGAGTCCTAATGCCCTTATGATCTACACTAGAAACTTCTTGAAGTCAGAGACATCATCTTATTCTTTCTTTGGTCTCACAACAGTGTGGAACTTCCCTTGACCTGTGAGCCAGCCTTCGGAAGAAGGAGCACATGGAAATCCTTGCCCTGGCGATGCTCTGGGCTCCAGAACAGCTCTGTCTAAGCATCTCCCATGACCCCTGGCAACCTTGCTGTCTGTTTCTCACTAAAGCCAATTAAATTACGCCCGGTACCTGCGGCCTTCTCGCTGTTACCATGACTCATTGAGTTCTCACCCAAGAGGGAAGTGATGTCTTCTCCAAATATCCTGAGGCAATTTTCAATGAGAAATTGTACAAGACAAATCTGTAACACAAAAAGACAGGAATGGGGTGCTCTTTTCCATAGGGCATAGTTATAAATCATATTTTGTATACAGACCTTGGATCTAAGAAAAAATGGGAAGGACTTCTCAGAAAAATTCAGAGTTGATAAAAATATGTAGAAACCAGGGGCGCCTGGGTGGCTCAGTCGGTTAAGCATCTGCACTCGGCTCAGGTCGTAATTCCAGGGTGCTGGGATAAGCCATATATCGGGCTCCCTGCACAGTGGGAAGCCTGCTTCTCCCTCTCCCACTCCCCCAGCTTGTGTTTTCTCTCTCGCTGTGTCCCTCTCAGTCAAGTAAATAAAAGCTTAAAAAAAACCCAAAAAAACCCCAAAAACACATAGAAACCAGAGTTCTCTCAGAAGTAACTTAGAAGGAGTGATACTTTCCCGTGTACTTTGGGTATACATTTTAAAATACTGCTCATCCGTGGGCTAAAGTTATAATGCGTGGCCTAGTTTAAGAGCTAACAGTTTGGGATCAGCGGTTACGTCTTTAAGCCTAGGATAAATTTCGGGGCTCCACAGTTGGGCGTCTGACTCTTGGTTTCGGCGCAGATCACGATGTCATCGTGGTGAGATCCAGCCCCACATGGAGCCAACTTTGGGCTCCGTGCTCAGCGGGGAATCGGCTTGGGCTTCTCCCTCTCCCTCTCCCTCTCCCTCTCCCTCTTCTTCTGCCCCTGCCCCGCTCACGCTCTCTCTTTCCCTTTCTCAAATAAATACGTATCAAAAAATAAATAAAACTAGGATAATATTCAAAGTAGCCTACCTTATTAAAGTTTACTTATTTTTTGTTTTTAAATTTTGTTTCCAGTTTTATTGAGTTGTAACTGATGTTTACCATCTTCTGAAACTTAATAAAGTATGAACAAAAACTTAAGAAAACCATTTCTTAAATGAGGAAGCATCTTAAAGTTGGGAAGGAGAGATTTTGGTGGGGTTGTGAGGGAAAACCTACAGAGCTGGAGAGAAAACGTATCTGTCTGTCTAACTTCAGTCCCTTCTCACGCATGGCTTTGCCTCATACTGGCTCTCTCTGGGTGAGCTTGGGGAAGACCTGTTATCTTATTAGGATATTCTGGAATCTCTTGCTACTTTCCGTATGATGTAGCAGAAGTGAAATAGTAGCCGAGTACTTTTCTAGATGAGCCACAATTGGCAGAGGAAGGCCAATGTGTTTGGAGGCATGGGTGCTCATATTGCCCAAGCCACCTAGGATGTGCCAGTGATGACCAGAGGAGCTGCCTGTTGTCGCCATTGTGTAGTGAGGAAACCATGGCTTTGCCCAAAGATATGAGTCCCTCAGGGATTAGGCTGAGAGTTAAACCTTGACTGGTGAAGCTCCAAAGCCCAGGTTCTTTTCTATCGTATCACACGACTCTTCTCTCTCTCATTTAGTCAGTCTAGGTTTCGTCTCCTGGAGCGGGAAGAAGTGACTCGACCGCTCTGAGTTTTCCATTTAACAACACCCCTTCCCAGACCCAACCAGAGTAGGATAAAGAACTCTGCCACTCCACAGGGGCCTAATGAAAATGTGCACTTCACAAAGTTCCATCTGTCAGAGTTACTACTGTACATGTCCGGGTCAAAGTAGGGATTCTACCCCCCAGGGGACAAAAATGAGAGCTCTCATTACCTTTTTTATCAAGTTGTCTTCCAATTCCAAGCTGTCGGAATCAGGTGGGTAAAGAACGCTTGGGGCTATACAAACAGATAAATTATAAGCTGTCATCTGATTGGATGAGGAATGTTGCTCGATGTTGTATAGCACTCCAAAAAGGTATCGCAAGAGAACAACATTTGCTCTTGGCAGCTGGGCTAAAAGCCTAAGGTCAGGAAAACACACTTTTAAATTAGGCAAGTGATTCCACTTAGGAGGTTGGAAAAACAGAGACAGGGAACAGGATACATCCTTGTATATCTAGCACACAACCCGCTGTAGCAGAGTTCCAGGCATGAATGTAGACAAAATTGGTGCACTGAATTCAGTTCCTGAGCCAGATAAACACTTCTCTGGTTAGTTAAATGTCTGACAGACTTTTAAGGTCATAGCCCTGGCAATTGTTGCTCTTGATCTGTCTTAGACCAGGGAATTTTGTCTACTAGTTTCAAGGATCCAGAAGGTGTAAAACGGCCAAGGACTCCACACTAATAAGATCAGGAGAAGAACAATCATAGCCCTAAAGCGTGCCTCTATTCTGAAGCTGGCCCCCATGGGCGTGAAGAATTGAAACTCTTTGGCGTTGGTCATGATTATAGTGTGCAAAGCTGCAAAACGTAAGCCAATGTTTTCCTGATAGTATGTTGGGTGTATTTTGGAGATGTGACCAGAGTAGAGTAATTAGTGCATCGTTACCTCTGGGCTGCAGTTATCATCGCCTCTTTGTTGCCTTCATCAATAACACCGAGCCATTCGTCATAGAGATCAGATAAAAATATACTTCCCGGGATATTTTCAAGAAAGTCCTTAGGGAGATAAAAAAATATGTGTATATATTATAGAAAATATGTATTGGAAATATTCCAGAGAAAATATGTAGTTAAAAAATTCAGTTCAGCCCCCACTTCCTTTACAGATACCCAAACTGCGACCCACACGGAGCTCGGCTCTGACTCTCCATTGACTTGCACACGCAGGAGCAGGTGCTTGGATTTTCTCCCGCTAAAACTTAGAGGCATAAAAGCAGAGCTTAGGCTGTGGTGGAAATGAAGATAAAGCTCCCTTCTATCATCTGGAACTTATTTTTTGTGTGTGCTTTTTTTGCAAAGTACCACAAACTGACAGGGTCTGGCTATAGACCATCCTAAATCCTATTAGCTTCTTGGACAGAAATACACATACCATGTTGCTTGTTTTAGACACAGTGCTAGCTCTTCATTCTAGTAAGAAAAGGGCTGAAACAATCAAAACACAAACAGGTGGGCTCTTGCACACATATTAGGAAAGAACTAGGTCTTCTCACTCGGGGTAGGTGTGCTCCCTGGAAGAAAGCTACTCTCACAATGGCTTCATTCTTCCTTTTCTTAACTGTCTAAAAGTCGAGAGTCTAATGGCAGACTCACTGTGGTCCTGAGGATAGATCCATTTCTAGTATAGGCCAATTGTCCAGTTAGTTTGCCATGATATTATCAAGGCCAAGGTTGCAGAGTCTGATTCTCCACCAAGATCCGTCAACTTCAGGAAGAGAAAACTTTAGAAATGTCTAAGCACTCTCCCCACAAGTGCTCACCCTCTTCCTAGTCGGTGCTTATAACACGGAATCAGGAAAGAACCTCCTAACTCTTGCTAGAAAATCGATTCCATGTTTGCACCTTACAGAGGGCAACACTCATCTTCCTACCTAGTGTATCATCATTCTTCTCCTGTCTCTTGATGCCTTTACGTATATTATTACTGATATCACTATGGCCCCAGTGTAGGAGTGGTTACCTAAGTCATTTCTGGACTTGGCTATTTATCACATCTTCGAACATTAACGGGGGACAAGGGAAGACCAAATGTGACTGAGATTCTAAGACTGTAGTCATTACTACGTTAACATAGGGTTGTTCAGAGCTGTTCATAAGTGCCAAGGTGGATGGATTAAATTCTTTCCCTGTTCTATTTCTTTTGGAAAGTTTGCCTTCATTAGGAGGGTGGTGAGGATGTTTGCATGGGTAAACAGTGTGTACGTATTGGTGCGAATTTTGAAATTTATTATCATGACTAGTAGTCATTTCAGTATTAGTATTTTGCATGGAGTCTTCAGGAGTGAGGGTGGGGAGGGCGGTGTGTAGTGAAAACAGAAAGTATTTCTAACACATGGGGCTTTGAACTCCTAAAGTAGCTTCCTCAAATTTTGATTTTGTCAAGCATTTTTCAGCTTGTCAGGTTCTTAATCTATTATGCCCATCACGGTTCTTGAGCAGTCATGATGAAGGACACCATTCATAGCTTCAGTTACACATATGTGGATAATGCTAGAACCTTCCCTACCTTTAAGACGGATGCGACCACATGAACAGATTCGCTGTACGCGTTCAGTTTGACCCCAGAATTTAGTTTTTTCTTTAGGACTCTGCAGGATTTTATATTGACTGATTTGCTGAAGACGCCTTCTGTGAGTGGCCCTTTTTGATTAATAAAGGAAAGCATATCCTGTAGGAAGAAAAGAAAAGTACATGGCATCTCATATCCACAAACGCAGAGCACAAGCTTGCCTCCATTTTGAAAGAGCACGGGAATGTAATGGTACACTGTTTTAGAGTGGGAAGGGCCAAAGTCAATTTAGATTGTTTTTTTTTTCAGTGTCTTTCTATATAATTTCGACCCAAATATCCATTTTACAGTCATACACTAAAACATTTTAAACACTTCTTTTATTCAGATTTTCCTTTCCATTGAGTTTCCACTTTTAAATCAAACTTCTCCGCTTCAAGGATTTTGGGGAATCACCATCTGTTTCCTACTTTAGCATTTCTTTCTCATTATTCCCTACATAGATGCTCCTTCCCAAGTATGGAAGTCTATTTAGGAAATACTCATTTCCCATTTGTTTATTTCTCTTTAAGTGACTGTATACTCCTTTCCTACTTGTTCTATTTTCTTCCCTCTTTTAAAGTCAGGCTCAGAAACTCTCTTCTCCTTCTCTGATTACCCTTCCTTCTCATGAGTCTTTCATTGTCTTTTGCTGTATCTTCATGTCCTCTCCCTGCTGTGTAGAAACTTAATAAGGGGTGGACTCAGGGAATCCAACGGATCTGAAGTCTATTATGCTATTTATCTATTGTGTGACCTGGGGCACATACATCCTGTACTGATGCTTTTCTGATTCGTTTAGGCAGTGCGAAGGATGATAATCCTAGCTAGCCCCTAAATTTGCTGTGATGCAAGGACCTGGGGTAGTAGCTAGCAGGTAACATCCTAGCTAGGATGATACATTTCTTCATACCTAGCAGAACGTTCCCTACATCGCGTACAATGCTTGCAGAGACACTGAATACTCAGTGAAGGTCCACACTGACAATTCACTACAGCAGTTTGAGATAACACAGGCCAAACTCTGTGGCTTTCATTTGACATACTCTGTTAGGATTAACAGATTCCTATTTGCCAGAGGATGAGTCTATGCTCGTGTCAGATGTTTGCAGTTGTTAGACTGCGTAGACTCTGCTGAAGGAGACTTGAGACTCATGTGAGTGCAGGAAGGCAATGAAGGGGGAGTGTGAAGATGAGGTGGACTCTCAGAGACTCACAGACAGAGTCCATTTTGACTGATCTGAACAGGCCTCGGTGGGTCTTTGTGGAAACAAGATACAAGTGGAATGGAGAAGAATGTCTTTTCCTGTTCTATTTGCCTCATGACTCTGCTGGACCTAAGTCAGATTCTGTTCCTTGAAATAACAGTAACAGAGCTTCTCAGCCAAAGCCAGGGGCTGTCTAATGACTTCTCCATTTGGGGATAGATTTGGATGAGGACACGTGGCCTCTCAGAGTTTCCCCTCCTCAGGAGGGCTATAGAAGACCAAAAGGAGATGACCTACCAGAATTGGAAAGGGCAGCTTGTCTTTATAACACATATCCATGAGGGAAACTCCAAAGAGCTGTCCTGGCTTTGCGGAAGGTGGGGATGTGCACTGGTTGTGCTGGAAAGTTCTGGTGCCCCACCAAAAGGCCCTGGCTCTGAAATAACGGCTTTTCACAGTCTTCTTCCCGTAATCTAAGGAAGAAGTGAGATTAGTAGTAGTAGTTGTTGTTTAATACGCTGAACCTTCTTTTTCCTTTTTTTTTTTTTTACAGATTTTATTTATATTTTGACAGAGAGAGAGACAGCGAGAGAGGGAACACAAGCAGGGGGAGGGGGAGAGGGAGAAGCAGGCTTCCCTCGGAGCAGGGACACCGATGCGGGGCTCGATCCCAGGACCCCGGGATCATGACCTGAGCTGAAGGCAGACGCTTAACGACTGAGCCACCCAGGCGCCCCGGACTCATCTTAATTCCTGATGACTTGTATTTTCCAAAAGATTTCCTCAAAGTAATGTGGTAAGCATCATAAAACCAAGAAATGTCAGAAATATGGAGGGATTGATGATACGTGTCTCCAGGTTCTGAATCGAAAGTCTACCTTTTAAGGTGGACTGCTGCCAGGTAGCTGTGATTAGCTAGGCTCAAATCGTACTAGCTCTAGTCTCAGGGGCACTTCTCCTAGTCCTATTAATGGCTTTTTTTGGATTCCATCCATCATCTTATTTATTCTACACAACAATTCTAAGATTTAGACATTATTTTTATCCACATTTTAGAGATGAATAAACTGATGCTGAGCTAGAAAAACTGATCAAAGGTAATATAGCTGGTAAATGGGGGCACAGGACGTTACACTCTGGAGAGGTTTTTTGACATCAAGTCAAGTCCTTTTTTCTCAATGATGCCAGTTCTTTCAACCCGTTTCAAAGGGCACTGGAATCCTGTGGTGCCTCAAGAGCCCCTGAGCCAAAAGAGGAGGGAGGGGAAGAAAGCCCCCTTACTCTGGCTTCAGCCAAGGCACATCTAATACACATAAATATATATATTATGATTATATTTATATAGTATAAGTATCTAATTATATATTATATATATATATATATAACTACATATATATGTGTGATGTTCTATATATAGATAGATATATAGCACCCATTTAGAATTTTGTTAGAAAAAATTCCCAAACACTGTAGCATACCATGATGAGTCCTAATGCCCTTATGATCTACACTAGAAACTTCTTGAAGTCAGAGACCGCATTTTATCCTTTCTTTGGTCTCACAACAGTGTGGAACCTCCCTTGACCTGTGAGCCAGCCTTCGGAAGAAGGAGCCCATGGAAATCCTTGCCCTGGTAATGCTCTGGGCTCCAGAACAGCTCTCCCATGACCCCGGGCAACCTTGCTGTCTGCTTCTCACTAAAGCCAATTAAATTACTCCCGGTACCTGCAGCCTTCTCGCTCTTACCATGACTCATTGAGTTCTCTCCCAAGAGGGAAGTGATGACTTCTCCAAATATCCTGAGGCAATTTTGAATGAGAAACTGTACAAGACAAATCTGTAACACAAAAAGACAAGAATGGGGTGCTCTTTTCCATAGGGCATAGTTATAAATCACATTTTGTATACAGACCTTGGCTGTAAGAAAAAATGTGAAGGACTTCTCAGAAAAATTCAGAGTTGATAAAAATATGTAGAAACCAGGGGCGCCTGGGTGGCTTAGTCGGCTAAGCGTCTGCGTTCGACTCAGGTCATAATCCCAGGGTGCTGGGATCAGCCCTACATCGCGCTCCCTGCTCAGCGGGAAGCCTGCTTCTCCCTCTCCCACTCACACGGCTTGTGTTCCCTCTCTCGCTGTGTCTCTCTCAGTCACGTAAATAAATACAAGTTTAAAAAAAAAAAAAAAACACAGAGAAACCAGAGTTCTCTCAGAAATAACTTAGGAAGAGTGATACTTTCCCGTGTACTTTGGGTACACATTTTAAAATACTGCTCATCCGTGGGCTAAAGTTATACTGAGTGTCCTCGTTTAAGAGCTAACATTTTAGGATCAGTGGTTACGTCTTTAAGCCTAGGGTAAATTTCGGGGCCCCTCAGTTGGCCGTCTGACTCTTGATTTCGGCGCAGATCACGACCTCATGGTGGTGAGATCCAGCCCCACATGGAGCCAACTTTGGGCTCCGTGCTCAGCGGGGAATCGGCTTGGGCTTCTCCCTCTCCCTCTCCCTCTTCTTCTGCCCCTGCAATGCTCACGCTCTATCTTTCCCTCTCTCAAATAAATACATATCAAAAAATAAATAAAACAAAGATAATTTTCAAAGTAACCTACCTTATTAAAGTTTACTTATTTTTTGCTTTTAAATTTTGTGTCCAGTTTTATTGAGCTGTAACTGATGTATACCATCTTATGAAACTTTAAAAGTATGAACAAAAACTTAAGAAAACCATTTCTAAATGAAGAAGTATCTTAAAGTTGGGAAGCAGGGATTTTGGTGGGGTTGTGAGGGAAAACCCACACAGCTGGAGAGAAAACGTATCTGTCTGTCTATCTTCAGTCCCTTCCCACGCATTGCTTTGCCTCATACTGGCTCTCTCTGGGTGAGCTTGGGGAAGACCTGTCATCTTATTAGGATATTCTGGAATCTCTTGCTACTTTCCATACGACGTAGCAGAGGTGAAATAGTAGCCGAGTACTTTTCTAGATGAGCCACAATTGGCAGAGGACGGCCAATGTGTTTGGAGCCATGGGGGCTCATATTGCCCAAGCCACCCAGGATGTGCCAGTGATGACCAGAGGAGCTGGCTGTTGTCGCCATTGTGTAGTGAGGAAACCATGGCTTTGCCCAAGGTTACGAGTCCCTCAGGGATTAGGCTGAGAGTTGAACCTTGACTAGTGAAGCTCCAACGCCCAGGTTCTTTTCTATCGTATCACACGACTCCTCTCTCTCTCGTTTAGTCAGTCTAGTGTTTAGTCTCCTGGAGGGGGAAGAAGTGACTCGACTGCTCCGAGTTTCCCATTTAACGACACCCCTTCCCTGACTCCGCCAGAGTAGGATAAAGAACTCTGCCACTCCATAGGGCCCTAATGAAAATGTGCACTTCACAAAGTTCCATCCGTCAGAGTTACTACTGCACATGTCCGGTTCAAAGTAGGGATTCTACCCCCTGGGGAACAAAAATGAGAGCTCTCATCACCTTTTTTATCAAGTTGTCTTCCAATTCCAAGCTGCCGGAATCAGGTGGGTAAAGAACGCTTGGGGCTGTACAAACGGTTACATTATAAGCTGTCATCTGATTGGATGAGGAATGTTGCTCAATGTTGTATAGCACTCCAAAAAGGTATCGCGAGAGAACAACATTTGCTCTTGGCAGCTGGGCTAAAAGCCTATGGTCAGAAAAACACACTTTTAAATTAGGCAAGTGATTCCACTTAGGAGGTTGGAAAAACAGACAGGGAAAAGGATACATCCTTGTATATCTAGCACACAACCCGCTCTAGCAGAGTTCGAGGCATGAATGTAGACAAAATTCTTGCACTGAATTCAGTTCCTGAGCCAGAAAAACACTTCTCTGGTTAGTTAAACGTTTGTCAGACTTTTAAGGTCATAGCCCTGGCAGTTGATGCTCTTGCATGTGTCTTGAACCAGGGAATTTCGTCTACAAGTTGCATGGATCCAGAGGTGTCAAACGGCCAAGGAGTCCACAATAAGATCAGGAGAAGAACAATAATAGCCCTAAAGCGTGCCTCTATTCTTAAGCTGGGCCACATGGGTGTGAAGAATTGAAATTCTTTGGCGTTGGTCATGATTATAGTGGGCAAAGCTGCAAAACGTAAGCCAATGTTTTCCTAATGGTATGTTGGCTTTATTTTGGAGATGTGACCAGAGTAGAGTAATTATTGCATCATTACCTCTGGGCTGCAGTTATATTCTCCTCTTTGTTGCCTTGATCAATAACACCGAGCCATTTGTCATAGAGGTCAGATAAAAATATACTTCCTTGGATATTTCTACGAAAATCCTTAGGGATATAAAAGAAAAAAAAAAAAAAATATATATATATATACTATAGAAAATATGTATTGGAAATATTCCAGAGAAAATATGTAGTTAAAAAATTCAGTTCAGCCCCCACTTCCTTCACAGATACCCAAACTGGGACCCACACACAGCTCGGCTCTGACTTTCAATTGACTTGCACACGCAGGAGCAGGTGCTTGGATTTTCTCCCGCTAAAAGTTAGAGGCATAAAAGCAGAGCGTAGGCTGTGGTGGAAACGAAGATAAAGCTCCCTTCTATCATCTGGAACTTAGTTTTTGTGTGTGGTTTTTTTTTTGCAAAGAACCACAAACTGACAGGGTCTGGCTATAGACCATCCTAAATTCGATTAGCTTCCTGGACAGAAATACACATACCCATGTTGCTTGTTTTAGACACAGTGCTAGCTCTTCATTCTAGCAAGAAAAGGCCTGAAGCAATCAAAACACAAACAGGTGGGCTCTTGCACACATATTAGGAAAGAACTAGGTCTTCTCACTCGGGGTAGGTGTGCTCCCTGGAAGAAAGCTACTCTCACAATGGCTTCATTCTTCCTTTTCTTAACTGTCTAAAAGTCGAGAGTCTAATGGCAGACTCACTGTGGTCCTGAGGATAGATCCATTTCTAGTTTAGGCCAATTGTCCAGTTAGTTTGCCATGATATTATCAAGGCCAAGGTTGCAGAGTCTGATTCTCCACCAAGATCCGTCAACTTCAGGAAGAGAAAACTTTAGAAATGTCTAAGCACTCTCCCCCAAGTGCTCACCCTCTTCCTAGTCGGTGCTTATAACACGGAATCAGGAAAGAACCTCCTAACTCTTGCTAGAAAATCGATTCCATGTGTGCACCTTACAGAGGGCAACACTCATCTTGCTACCTAGTGTATCATCATTCTTCTCCTGTCTCCTGATGCCTATATGTATATTACTACTGGATATCACTATGGCCCCAGTGTAGGAGTGGTTACTTACCTAAGTCATTTCTGGACCTTGCTATTGATCACATCTTCGAACATTAATGGGGTACAAGGGAAGACCAAATGTGACTGAGATTCTATGACTGTAGTCATTACTACGTTAACATAGGGTTTTTCAGAGCTGTTCATAAGTGCCAAGGTTCATGGATTAAATTCTTTCCCTGTTCTATTTCTTTTGGAAAGTTTGCCTTCATTAGGAGGGTGGTGAGGATGTTTTCATGGGTAAACTGTGTGTATGTATCGGTGCGTATTTTGAAATTTATTATCATGACTAGAAGTCATTTCAGTATTAGTATTTTGCATGGACTCTTCAGGAGTGAAGGTGGGGAGGGCGGTGCGTAGTGAAAACAGAAAGTATTTCTAACACATGGGGCTTTTAACTCCTAAAGTAGCTTCCTTAAATTTTGATTTTGTCAAGCATTTTACAGCTTGTCAGGTTCTTAATCTATTATGCCTTTTATGGTTCTTGAGCAGTCATGATGAAGGACACCAATCATCGCTTCAGTTACTCACGTGTGGATAATGCTAGAACCTTCCGTACCTTTAAGACGGATGCAACCACATGAACAGATTCGCTGTACGGGTTCACTTTGACCCCAGAATTTAGTTTCTCCTTTAGGACATGGCAGGATTTTATATTGGCTGAGTTTCTGAAGACGCCGTCTGTGAGTGGCTCTTTTTGATTAATAAAGGAAAGCATACCCTGTAGGAAGAAAAGAAAAGTATTTGGGATCTCATATCCACAAACGCAGAGCACAAGCTTGCCCGTTTTGAAAGAGGAGGGGAATGTAATGGTACACTGTTTTAGAGTGGGAAGGACTAAAGTCAATTTAGATTGTTGTTTTTCCAGTGTCTCTCTATATACTTTCTACCCATATATCCATTTTACAGTCATACATTGAAACATTTTAAACACTTCTTTTAATCAGATTTTCCTTTCCATTGAGTTTCCACTTTTAAATCAAACTTCTCTGCTTCAAGGCCTTTGCGGAATCACCGTCTGTTTCCTACTTTACCATTCTTTTCTCATTATTCCCTTACGTAGATGCTCTTCCGCAAGTATGGAAGTCTATTTAGGACATACTCTTTTCCCTTTTTTTATTTCTCTTTAAGTGACTGTATACTCCATTCGTACTTGTTCTATTTCGTTCCCTCTTTTAAAGTCAGGCTAAAAAATTCTCTTGTCCTTCTCTGATTACCCTGCCTTCTCATGAGTCTTTCATTGTCTTTTGCTCTATCTTCGTGTCCTCTCCCTGCTGTGTAGAATCTTAATAAGGGCTGGACTCAGGGAATCCAACGGATCTGAAATCTATTATGCTACTTATCTATTGTGTGAGCTGGGGCACATACATCCTGTACTGAGGCTTTTCTGATTCGGTTAGGCAGTGCGGAGGATGATAATCCTAGCTAGCCCCTAAATTTGCTGTGATGCAAGGAACTGGGGTAGTAGCTAGCAGGTAACAAAGTAGCTAATATGATACATTTCTTCATAGCTAGCAAAACGTTCCCTACATACCTACAGTGCTTGCAGAGACACCAAATACTCAGTGAATGTCCACACTGACAATTCATTACAGCAGTTTGAGATAACACAGGCCAAACTCTGTGGCTTTCATTGGACATATTCTGTTAGCATAAACAGATTCCTATTTGCCAGAGGATGAGTCTATGCTCGTGTCAGATGTTTGCAGTTGTTAGACTGAGTAGACTCCGCTGAAGGAGACTTGAGACTCATGTGAGTGCAGGAAGGCAATGAAGGGAGAGTGTGAAGATGAGGTGGACTCTCAGAGACTCACATACACAGAGTCCATTTTGACTGATCTGAACAAGCCTCCGCATGTCTTTGTGGAAACAAGACCCACGTGGAATGGAGAAGAATGTCTTTTCCTGTTGTATTTGCCTCATGACTCTGCAGGACCTAAGTCAGATTCTGTTCCTTGAAATAACAGTAATAGAGCTTCTGAGCCAAAGCCAGGGGCTGTTTCATGACTTCTCCATTTGGGGATAGATTTGGATGAGGACACGTGGCCTCTCAGAGTTTCCCCACCTCAGAAGAGCTATAGAAGACCAAAATGAGATGACCTACCAGAATTGGGAAGGCCAGGTTGTCTTTATAACACACAACCATGAGGGAAACTCCAAAGAGCTGTCCTGGCTTTGCAGAATGTGGGGTTGTGCACTGGTTCTGCTGGCAAGTGCTGGAGCCCCACCAAAAGGCCCTGTCTCTGAAAGAACGGCTTGTCACAGTTTTCTTGCCGGAGTCTAAGGAAGAAGAGAGAGTACTAGTAGTAGTAGTTTTTTAATACGCTGAAACTTCTTCCTTTTTTTTTTTTTTTTTTTACAGATTTTATTTATATTTTGACAGAGGGAGAGAGACAGCGAGAGAGGGAACAGAAGCAGGGGGACGGGGAGAGGGAGAAGCAGGCTTCCCTCAGAGCAGGGAGCCCGATGCGGGGCTCGATCCCAGGACCCCGGGATCATGACCTGAGCTGAAGGCAGTTGCTTAACGACTGAGCCACCCAGGTGCCCCAGACTCATCTTAATTCCTGATGACTTGTATTTTCCTAAAGATTTCCTCAAAGCAATGTGGTAAGCATCATAAAACCAAGAAATGTCAGAAATATGGAGGGATTGATGATACGTGTCTCCAGGTTCTGAATCGAAAGTCTACCTTCCAAGGTGGACTGCTGACAGCTGTTATTAGCTAGGCTCAAAACATACTAGCTCTAGTCTCAGGGGCACTTCTCCTAGTCTTATTAATGGCTTTTTTGGGATTACATCCATCATCTTATTTATTCTACACAACAATTCTAAGATTTAGACATTATTTTTATCCATATTTAGAGATGAATTAACTGATGCTGAGCTGGTATAACTGGCCAAAGATAATATAGCTGGTAAATGCGGGCACAGGAATTTACACTCTGGAGAGGTAGTTTGACATCAAGTCAAGTCCTTTTTTCTCAATGATGACAGTTCTTTTCAACCCATTTCAAAGGGCACTGGAATCCTGTGGTGCCTCAAGAGCCCCTGAGCCAAAAGAGGACGGAGGGGAAGAAAGGCCCCTTCTCTGGCTTCAACCAGAGTACTTCTAATATACATAAATATATATATTATGATAATATATTTATATACTATAAGTATATAATTATATATTATATATAACTACATACACATGTATGATGTGTTTTACATATATATATACATATATATACAAATATATACATACATATACATACATCCTGTACTGAGCCTTTTCTGATTCATTATTACATATATACATATATATATAAATATATATGTATGTATATGTATAGCACCCTTTTAGAATTTTGTTAGAAAAAAATCCCAAACACTGTAGCATACCATGATGAGTCCTAATGCCTTTATGATCTACACTAGAAACTTGTTGAAGTCAGAGACCTCATCTTATCCTTTCTTTGGTCTCACAACAGTGTGGAACCTCCCTTGACCTGTTGAGCCAGCCTTTGGAAGAAGGAGCACATGGAAATCATTGCCCTGGCGATGCGCTGGGCTCCAGAACAGCACTGTCTATGCATCTCCCATGACCCTTGGCAGCCTTGCTGTCTGCTTCTCACTAAAGCCAATTAAATTACTCCCGGTACCTGCAGCCTTCTCGCTGTTACCACGACTCATTGAGTTCTCTCCCAAGAGGGAAGTGATGTCTTCTCCAAATATCCTGAGGCAATTTTCAAGGAGAAATTGTACAAGAGAAATCTGTAACACAAAAAGACAAAAATGAGGTGTTCTTTTCCATAGGCCATAGTTTTAAACACATTTTGTATATAGACCTTGGATCTAAGGAAAAACGGGAAGGACTTGTCAGAAAAATTCAGAGTTGATAAAAATACGTAGAAACCAGGGGCACCTGGGTGGCTCAGTCAGTTACGCATCTCCCTTCGGCTCAGGTCAAGATCCCAGGGTGCTGGGATCAACCCTATATCTGGCTCCCTGCTCAGCGGGAAGCCTGCTTCTTCCTCTCCCACTCTCCCTCCTTGTGTTCCCTCTCTGTCAAGTAAATAAATCAAATCTTAAAAAAAAAAAACCAAAAACATAGAGACCAGAGTTCTCTAGGAAATAACTTAGAATGACTGATGCTTTCCCGTGTACTTTGGGTACACATTTTGAAATACTGCTCATCCGTGGGCTAAAGTTATAATGCGTGGCCTAGTTTCATAGCTAACATTTTGGGATCAGTGGTTACATCTTTAAGCCTAGGATAAATTTCGGGGCCCCTCAGTTGAGCGTCGGACTCTTGATTTCGGCGCAGATCACAATCTCATGGTGGTGAGATCCAGCCCCACATGGAGCCAACTTTCGGCTCTGGGCTCAGCAGGGAATCGGCTTGGTCTTCTCCCTCTCCCTCTTCTTCTGCCCCTGCCCCACTCACGCTCTCTTTCCCTCTCTCAAAGAAATACATATCCAAAAATAAATAAAACTAGGATAATATTCAAAGTAGCCTACCTTATTAAAGTTTACCTGTTTTTTGTTTTTAAATTTTGTTTCCAGTTTTATTGAGCTGTAACTGATGTATAACATCTTATGAAACTTTATAAAGTATGAACAAAAACTTAAGAAAACCATTTCTTAAATGAAGAAGTATCTTAAAGTTGAGAAGCAGAGATTTTGGTGGGGTTGTGAGGGAAAACCCACACAGCTGGAGAGAAAATGTATCTGTCTGTCTAACTTCAGTCCCTTCTCACACATTGGTTTGCCTCATGCTGGCTCTCTCTGTGTGAGCTTGGGGAAGACCTGTCATCTTCTTAGGATGGTGTGGAATCTTTTGCTAGTTTCCATAAGATGTAGCAGAGGTGAAATAGTAGCCAAGTACTTTTCTAGAGAGCCACTATTGGCAGAGGAAGGCCAATGTGTTTGGAGCCATGGGGGCTCATATTGCCCAAGCCACCCAGGATATGCCTGTCATGACCAGAGGAGCTGGCTGTTGTCGCCATTGTGTAGTGAGGAAACCATGGCTTTGCCCAAGGTTACGAGTCCCTCAGGGATTAGGCTGAGAGTTGAACCTTGACTAGTGAAGCTCCAAAGCCCACGTTCCTTTCTATCGTATCACACGACTCTTCTCTCTCTCGTTTAGTCAGTCTAGTGTTTAGTCTCCTGGAGGGGGAAGAAGTGACTCGACTGCTCCGAGTTTCCCGTTTAACGACACCCCTTCCCAGACCCCACCAGAGTAGGATAAAGAACTCTGCCACTCCACAGGGGCGTAATGAAAATGTGCACTTCACAAAGTTCCATCCGTCAGAGTTACTACTGCACATGTCCGGTTCAAAGTAGGGATTCTACCCCCTGGGGGACAAAAATGAGAGCTCTCATTACCTGTTTTATCAAGTTGTCTTCCAATTCTAAGGTGCCAGAATCAGGTGCGTAAAGAACGCTTAGGGTTATAAACACTGATAAATTATAAGCTGTCATCTGAGTGGATGAGGGAGGTTGCTCAATGTTGTATAACACTCCAAAAAGGTATCGCAAGAGAACAACATTTCCTCTTGGCAGCTGGGGTAAAAGCCTAAGGTTAGAAAAATACTCATTTAAATTAGGCAAGTGATTCCACTTAGGAGGTTGGAAAAACAGAGACAGGGAACAGGATACATCCTTGTATATCTAGCACACAACCCGGTGTAGCAGAGTTCCAGGCATGAATGTATGCAAAATTGTTGCACTGAATTCAGTTCATGAGCCAGATAAAAACTTCTCTGGTTAGTTAAATGTTTGACAGACCTTTAAGGTCATAGCCCTGGCAACTGATGTTCTTGCATCTGTCTTGGACCAGGGGATTTCCTCTAACAGTTTCATGTACCCATAAGATGTAAAACGGCCAAGGATTCCAAATTAATAAGATCAGAAGAAGAATGATAAAAGCCCTAAAGTGTGCCTCTATTATGAACCTGGCCCCCATGGGTGTGAAGAATTGAAACTCTTTGGCATTGGTCATGATTATAGTGGGCAAAGCTGCAAAACGTAAGCCAATGTTTTCCTGATAGTATGTTGGCTGTATTTTGGAGATGTGACCAGAGTAGAGTAATTATTGCATCATTACCTCTGGGCTGCAGTTATCTTCTCCTCTTCGTTGCCTTGATCAATAACACCGAGCCATTTGTCATAGAGATCAGATAAAAATATACTTCCATGGATATTTCTAAGAAAATCCTTAGGGAGATAAAAAAAACTATGTATATATATTATAGAAAATATGTATTGGAAATATTCCAGAGAAAATATGTAGTTAAAAAATTCAGTTCAGCCCCCACTTCCTTCACAGATATCCAAATTGTGACCCACACGGTGCTCGGCTCTGACTCTCCATTGACTTGCACATGCAGCAGCAGATGCTTGGATTTTCTCCCACTAAAACTTAGAGGCATAAAAGCAGAGCTTAGCCTGTGGTGGAAATGAAGATAAAGCTCCCTTCTATCATCTGGAACTTATTTTTTGTGTGTGCTTTTTTTGCAAAGTACCACAAACTGACAGGGTCTGGCTATAGACCATCCTAAATCCTATTAGCTTCTTGGCCAGAAATACACATACCCATGTTGCTTGGTTTAGACACAGTGCTAGCTCTTAATTCTAGCAAGAAAAGCCCTGAAACAATCAAAACACAAACAGGTGGGCTCTTGCACACACATTAGGCAAGAGGTAGGTCTTCTCATTCGGGGTATGTGTGTTCCCTGGAAGAAAGCTACTCTCACAATTGCTTCATTCTTCCTTTTCTTAACTGTCTAAAAGTCGAGAGTCTAATGGCAGACTCACTGTGGTCCTGAGGATAGATTCATTTCTAGTTTAGGACAATTGTCCAGTTAGTTTGCCATGATATTATCAAGGCCAAGGTTGCAGAGTCTGATTCTCCACCAAGATCTGTCAACTTCAGGAAGAGAAAACTTTAGAAATGTCTAAGCACTATACCCACAAGTGCTCACGCTCCTCCTAGTCAGTGCTTATAACACAGAAACAGGAAAGAACCTACCAACTCTTGCTAGAAAATAGATTCCATGTGTGCACCTTACAGAGCGCAACACTCATCTTGCTACCTAGTGTATTCTCATTCCTCTCCTGTCTCCTGATGCCTATATGTATATTACTACTGGATATCACTATGGCCCCAGTGTAGGAGTGGTTACCGAAGTCATTTCTGGACTTTGCTATTTATCACATCTTCGAACATTAATGGGGGACAAGGGAAGACCAAATGTGATTGAGATTCTAAGACTGTAGTCAGTACTACATTAACATAGGGTTGTTCAAAGCTGTTCATAAGTGCAAAGGTGCATGGATTAAATTCTTTCCCTGTTCTATTTCTTTTGGAAAGTTTGCCTTCATTAGGAGGGTGGTCAGGATGTCTGCTTTGGTAAACAGTGTGTTTGTGTCAGTGCGTATTTTGAAATTTATTATCATGACTGTAGTCATTTCAGTATTAGCATTTTGCATGGAGTCTTCAGGAGTGAAGGTGCGGATGGCTGTGTGTGGTGAAAACAGAAAGTATTTGTAACACATGGGGCTTTTAACTCCTAAAGTTGCTTCCTTAAATTTTGATTTTGTCAAGCGTTTTTCAGCTTGTCACGTTATTAATCTACTATGCCCGTTATGGTTCTTGAGCAGTCATGATGAAGGACACCAATCATCGCTTCAGTTACTCACGTGTGGATAATGCTAGAACCTTCCCTACCTTTAAGACGGATGCGAACACATGAATAGATTCCCTGTACGGGTTCACTTTGACCCCAGAATTTTGTTTCTCCGTTAGGACTCTGCGGGATTTTATATTGGCTGAGTTTCTGAAGACGCCTTCTGTGAGTGGCCCTTTCTGATTAATAAAGGAAAGCATACCCTGTAGGAAGAAAAGAAAAGTATATGGCATCTCATATCCACAAACGCAGAGCACAATCTTGCCTCCGTTTTGAAAGAAAAGGGGAATGTAATGGTACAATGTTTTAGAGCGGGAAGGACTAAAGTCAATTTAGATTGCTGTTTTTTCAGTGTCTCTCTATATATACTTTCTACCCATATATCCATTTTACAGTCATACACTGAAACATTTTAAACACTTCTTTTAATCAGATTTTCCACTAAGTTTACACTTTTAAATCAAACTTCTCTGCCTCAAGGCCTTTGCGGAATAACCGTCTGTTTCCTACTTTCCCATTCTTTTCACATTTGTCCCTTACATACATGCTCTTCCGCAAGTATGGAAGTCTAGTTAGGAAATACTCATTTCCCATTTGTTTATTTCTCTTTAAGTGACTGTATACTCCATTCCTACTTGTTCTATTTCCTTCCCTCTTTTAAAGTCAGGCTCAGGAACTCTCTTCTCCTTCTCTGATTACCCTCCCTTCTCATGAGTCTTTCATTGTCTTTTGCTGTATCTTCATGTCCTCTCCCTGCTGTGTAGAAATTTAATAAGGGCTGGACTCAGGGAATCCAACGGATCTGAAGTCTATTATGCTACTTAACTATTGTGTGCGTTGGGGCACATACATCCTGTACTGAGGCTTTTCTGATTCGTTTAGGCAGTGCGGAGGATGATAATCCTAGCTAGCCCCTAAATTTGCTGTGATGCAAGGAACTGGGGTAAGTAGCTAGCAGGTAACATGCTAGCTAAGATGATGCATTTCTTCATAGCTAGCAGAACGTTCCCTACATCCCGTACAGTGCATGCAGAGACACCGAATACTCAGTGAAGGTCCACACTGACAATTCACTACAGCAGTTTGAGATAACACAGGCCAAACTCTGTGGCTTTCGTTTGACATATTCTCCTAGGATTAACACATTCCTATTTGCCAGAGGATGAGTCTATGCTCGTGTCAGATGTCTGCAGTTGTTAGACTGAGTAGACTCCGCTGAAGGAGACTTGAGACTCATGTGAGTTCAGCAAGGCAATGAAGGGAGAGTGTGAAGATGAGGTGGAGTCTCCGAGACTCACATACACAGAGTCCATTTTGACTGATCTGAACAAGCCTCCGCATGTCTTTGTGGAAACAAGACCCAAGTGGAATGGAGAAGAATGTCTTTTCCTGTTGCATTTGCCTCATGACTCTGCAGGACCTAAATCAGATTCTATTCTTTGAAATAACAGTTATAGAGCTTCTCAGCCAAAGCCAGGGGCTGTCTAATGACTTCTTCATTTTTGGGATAGATTTGGATGAGGACGCTTGGCCTCTCAGAGTTTCCCCTTCTCAGGAGGGCTCTAGAAGACCAAAAGGAGTTGACCTACCAGAATTGGGAAGGACAAGTTGTCTTTATCACACACATCCATGAGGGAAACTCCAAAGAGCTGTCCTGGCTTTGCGGAAGGTGGGGCTGTGCACTGGTTGTGCTGGGAAGTGCTGGAACCCCGACAAAACACCCTGTCTCTGAAAGAACGGGTTTTCACAGTCTTCAGGCTGGAGTCTAAGGAAGAAGTGAGAGTACTCGTAGTAGTAGTTGTTGTTTAATATGTTGAACCTTCTTTTTCCTTTTTTTTTTTTTTTACAGATTTTATTTATTTTTTGACAGAGAGAGAGAGACAGCAAGAGAGGGAACACAAGTAAGGGGAGGGGGAGAGGGAGAAGCAGGCTTCCCTTGGAGCAGGGAGCCTGATGCGGGGCTCGGTACCAGGACCCCAGGATCATGACCTGAGCTGAAGGCAGATGTTTAACGACTGAGCCACCCAGGTGCCCCAGACTCATCTTAATTCCTGATGACTTGTATTTTCCTAAAACTTTCCTCAAAGCATGTGGTACGTGTCATGAAAAGAAGAAATGTCAAAAATATGGAGGGATTGATGATACGTGTCTCCAGGTTCTGAATCGAAAGTCTACCTTCTAAGGTGGACTGCTGCCAGTTAGGTCTGATTAGCTAGGCTCAAATCATACTACATCTAGACTCAGGGGCACTTCTCCTAGTGCTATTAATGGCTTTTTTTGGATTACATCCATCATCTTATTTATTCTACACAACAATTCTAAAATTTAGACATTATTTTTATCCACATTTTAGAGATGAATAAACTGATGCTGAGCTGGTATAACTGGCCAAAGATAATATAGCTGGTAAGTGGGGGTACAGGAATTTACACTCTGGAGAGGTTGTTTGACATCAAGTCAAGTCCTTTTTTCTCAAAGATGCCAATTCTTTTCAACCCGCTTCAAAGGGCACTGGAATCCTGTGGTGCCTCAAGAGACCCTGAGCCAAAAGAGGAGGGAGGGGAAGAAAAGCCCCTTTCTCTGGCTTCAACCAGCGCTCATGTAATATACATAAATATATACATTATGTTTATATATTTATATAGTATCAGTATATAATTATGTAATATATATAACTACATAGATATATATATAGCACCCATTTAAATTTTGTGAGAAAAAGTTCCCAAACACTGTGGCATACCATGATGAGTCCTAATTCCGTTATGATCTACACTAGAAACCTTCTTGAAGTCAGAGACCTCATCTTATCCTTTCTTTGGTCTCACAACAGTGTGGAACCTCCCTTGACCTGTGAGCCAGCCTTCGGGAGAAGGAGCACATGGAAATCCTTGCCCTGGCGATGCTCTGGGCTCCAGAACAGCTCTGTCTAAGCATCTCCCATGACCCCTGGCAGCCTTGCTGTCTGCTTCTCACTAAAGCCAAATAAATTATTCCCGGTACCTGCAGCCTGCTCGCTGTTACCACGACTCATTGAGTTCTCTCCCAAGAGGGAAGTGATGTCTTCTCCAAATATTTTAAGGCAATTTTCAATGAGAAATTGTACAAGAGAAATCTGTAACACAAAAAGACAAAAATGGGGTGCTCTTTTCCATAGGGCATAGTTATAAATCACATTATGTCTATAGACCTTGGATCTAAGAAAGAATGTGAAAGATTTCCCAGAAAAATTCACAATTGACAAAAATACATAGAGACCAGGAGCGCCTGGGTGGCTCAATCGGTCAGGCGTCTGCATTCAGCCCAGCTCATGATCCCAGGGTGCTGCGATCAGCCCTACATCGGGCTCCCTGCTCAGCGGGAAGCCTGATTCTCCCTCTCTCACTCCCCCTGCTTGTGTTCCCTCTCTCGCTGTGTCTGCCTCTGTCAAGAAAATAAATATAATCTTAAAAAAAATAATAAAAGAAAAAACAGAGACCAGAATTCTCTAAGAAATAACTTAGGAAGAGTGATACTTTTCCGTGTACTTTGGGTACACATTTTAAAATACTGCTAATCAGTAGGCTAAAGTTTTAATATGTGGCCTAGTTTAATAGGTAACATTTTGGTATCAGTGGTTACATCATTAAGCCTAGGATAATTTTTGGGGCCCCTCTGTTGAGCATCTGACTCTTGATTTTGGCTCAGATCACTATCTCATGATGGTGAGATCCAGCCCCACATGGAGCCAACTTTGGGCTCTGTGCTCAGCGGGGAATCAGCTTGGGCTTCTCCCTCTCCCTCTCCCTCTTCTTCTGCCCCAGCCCCGCTCACGCTCTCTCTTTCCCTCAAATAAATACATATCAAAAAATAAATAAAACTAGGATAATTTTCAAAGTAGCCTACCTTATTAAAGTTTACTTATTTTTTGTTTTTAAATTTTTTTTCCAGTTTTATTGAGCTGTAACTGATGTATACCATCTTATGAAACTTTATAAAGTATGAACAAAAACTTAAGAAAACCATTTCTTAAATGAAGAAGTATCTTAAAGTTGGGAAGTACAGATTTTTGTGGGGTTGTGAGGGAAAACCCACACAACTGGAGAGAAAACGTATCTGTCTGTCTAACTTCAGTCCCTTCACACTCATGGCTTTGCCTCATACAGGCTCTCTCTGGGTGAGCTTGGGGAAGACCTGTCATCTTATTAGGATGTTCTGGAATCTCTTGCTAGTTTCTGTTGACATAGCAGAGGTGAAATAGTAGCCGAGTACTTTTCTAGAAGAGCCACAATTGGCAGAGGAAGGCCAATGTCTTTGGAGCCATGCGGGCTCATATTGCCCAAGCCACCTAGGATGTGCCAGTGATGACCGGAGGAGCTGGCTGTTGTCGCCATTGTGTAGTGAGGAAACCATGGCTTTGCCCAAGGTTACGAGTCCCTCAGGGATTAGGCTGAGAGTTGAACCTTGACTAGTGAAGCTCCAAAGCCCAGGTTCTTTTCTATCGTATCACACGACTCTTTTCTCTCTCGTTTAGTCAGTCTAGGTTTAGTCTCCTGGAGCGGGAAGAAGTGACTCGACCGCTCTGAGTTTTCCGTTTAACAACACCCCTTCCCAGACCCCACCAGAGTAGGATAAAGAACTCTGCCACTCCACAGGGGCCTAATGAAAATGTGCACTTCACAAAGTTCCTTTTGTCAGAGTTACTACTGCACATGTCCGGGTCAAAGTAGGGATTCTACCCCCTGGGGGACAAAAATGAGAGCTCTCATTACCTTTTTTATCAAGTTGTCTTCCAATTCCAAGCTGTCGGAATCAGGTGGGTAAAGAACGCTTGGGGCTATACAAACGGATAAATTATAAGCTGTCATCTGATTGGATGAGGAATGTTGCTCGATGTTGTATAGCACTCCAAAAAGGTATCGCAAGAGAACAACATTTGCTCTTGGCAGCTGGGCTAAAAGCCTAAGGTCAGAAAACACACTTTTAAATTAGGCAAGTGATTCCACTTAGGAGATTGGAAAAACAGAGACAGGGAAAAGGATACAACCTTGTATATCTAGCACACAACCCGCTGTAGCAGAGTTCCAGGCATGAATGTAGACAAAATTGGTGCACTGAATTCAGTTCCTGAGCCAGATAAAAACTTCTCTGGTTAGTTAAATGTTTGACAGACTTTTAAGGTCATAGCCCTGGCAGTTGATGCTCTTTCATGTGTCTTCAACCAGGGAATTTCGTCTACAAGTTTCATGGATCCAGAAGGTGTCAAATGGCCAAGGAGTCCACATTAATAAGATCAGAGGAAGAACAATAATAGCCCTAAGGCGTACCTCTATTCTGAAGCTGACCCCCATGGCTGTGAAGAATTGAAACTCTTTGACATTGGTCATGATTTTAGTGGGCAAAGCTGCAAAACGTAAGCCAATATTTTGCTAATACTATGTTCGCTGTATTTTGGAGATGTGACCACAGTAGAGTAATTATTGCATCATTACCTCCGCGCTGCAGTCATCTTCTCCTCTTCGTTCCCTTGATCAATAACACCGAGCCATTTGTCATAGAGATTGAACAAAAATATACTTCCTGGGATATTTCTTAGGAAATCCTTATGGAGATAAAAATAAATATGTATATATATTATAGAAAATATGTATTGGAAATATTAGAGAGAAAATATGTAGTTAAAAAATTCAGTTCAGCCCCCACTTCCTTCACAGATACCCAAACTGTGACCCACATGGAGCTCGGCTCTGACTCTCTATTGACTTTCACACGCAGCAGCAGGTGCTTGGATTTTCTCCCCCTAAATCTTAGAGGCATAAAAGCAGAGCTTAGGCTGTGGTAGAAATGGAGATAAAGCTCCCTTCTATCATCTGGAACTTATTTTCTTTGTGTGCTTTTTTTGCAAAGTACCACAAACTGACAGCGTCTGGCTATAGACCATCCTAAATCCTATTAGCTTCTTGGACAGAAATACGCTTACCCATGTTGCTTGTTTTAGACACAGTGCTAGCTCTTAACTCTAGCAAGAAAAGGCCTGAAACAATCAAAACACAAACAGGTGGGCTTTTGCACACATATTAGGAAAGAACTAGGTCTTCTCACTCGGGGTAGGTGTGCTCCTTGGAAGAAAGCTACTCTCACAATTGCTTCATTTTTCCTTTTCTTAACTGTCTAAAAGTCGAGAGTCTAATGGTAGACTCACTGAGGTCCTGAGGATAGATTCATTTCTAGATTAGGTCAATTCCCAGTTAGTTTGACAATATTATCAAGTCCAAGGTTGCAGAGTCTGTTTCTCCACCAAGATCCGTCAACTTCAGGAAGAGAAAACTTTAGAAATGTCTAAGCACTATACCCACAAGTGCTCACCCTCTCCCTAGTCGGTGCTTATAACACGGAATCGGGAAAGAACCTCCTAACTCTTGCTAGAAAATGGATTCCATGTGCGCACCTTACAGAGGGCAACACTCATCTTGCTACCTAATGTATCAGCATTCTTCTCCTGTCTCCTGATGCCTATATGTATATTACTACTGGATATCACTATGGCCCCAGTGTAGGAGTGGTTACCGAAGTCATTTCTGGACTTTGCTATTTAGCACATCTTCGAACATTAACGGGGAACAAGGGAAGACCAAATGTGACTGAGATTCTAAGACTGTAGTCATTACTACGTTAACATAGGGTTGTTCAGAGCTGTTCACAAGTGCCAAGGTGGATGGATTAAATTCTTTCCCTGTTCTATTTCTTTTGGAAAGTTTGCCTTCACTAGGAGGGTGGGGAGGATGTTTGCATGAGTAAACAGTGTGTATGTATTGGTGTGTATTTTGAAATTTATTATCATGACTAGAAGTCATTTCAGTATTAGTATTTTGCATGGCGACTTCAGGAGTGAAGGCGGGGTAGGCGGTGTGTAGTGAAAACAGAAAGTATTTCTAACATATGGGGCTTTTAACTCCTAAAGTAGCTTCCTTAAATTTTGATTTATCAAGCGTTTACCAGCTTGTCAGGTTCTTAATCTATTATGCCCATTATGGTTCTTGAGCAGTCATGATGAAAGACACCAATCATAGCGTCAGTTACTCATGTGTGGATAATGCTAGAACCTTCCCTACCTTTAAGACGGATGCGACCACATGAACAGATTCGCTGTACAGGTCCACTTTGACCCCAGAATTTAGTTTCTCCTTTATGACCCTAGTTGATTTTATATTGGGTGATTTGCTGAAGATGCATTCTGTGAGTGGCCCTTTTTGATTAATAAAGGAAAGCATATCCTGTAGGAAGAAAAGGAAATTATATCGCATCTCATATCCCCAAACGCAGAGCTCAAGCTTGCCTCCGTTTTGAAAGAGGAGGGGAATGCAATGGTATACTGTTTTCGTGCAGAAAGGACTAAAGTCAATTTAGATGGCTGTTTTTTCAGTGTCTCTCTATATACTTTCTACCCAAATATCCATTTTACAGTCATACACTGAAACATTTTAAACACTTCTTTTAATCAGATTTTCCTTTCCATTGAGTTTCCACTCTTAAATCAAATTTCTCTGCTTCAAGGCCTTTGCGCAATCACCGTCTGTTTCCTACTTTACCATTCTTTTCTCATTATCCCCTTACGTAGATGCTCTTCCCCAAGTATGGAAGTCTATTTAGGAAATACTCATTTCCCATTTGTTTATTTCTCTTTAAGTGACTGTATACTCCATTCCTACTTGTTCTATATCATTCCCTCTTTTAAAGTCAGGCTCAGAAACTCTCTTCCCCTTCTCTGATTACCCTCCCTTCTCATGAGTCTTTCATTGTCTTTTGCTGTATCTTCATGTCCTCTCCCTGCTGTGTAGAAATTTAATAAGGGCTGGACTCAGGGAATCCAACGGATCTGAAGTCTATTATGCTACTTATCTATTGTGAGAGCTGGGGCACATACATCCTGTACTGAGGCTTTTCTGATTCGTTTAGGCAGTGCGGAGGATGATAATCCTAGCTAGCCCCTAAATTTGCTGTGATGCAAGGAACTGGGGTAGTAGCTAGCAGGTAACATGCTAGCTAGTATAATACATTTCTTCATAGCTAGCAGAACGTTCCCTACATCCCGTACAGTGCTTGCAGAGACACCGAATACTCAGTGAAGGTCCACACTGACAATTCACTACAGCAGTTTGAGATAACACAGGCCAAACTCTGTGGCTTTCATTTGACATATTCTGTTAGGATTAACAGATTCCTATTTGCCAGAGGATGAGTCTATGCTCATGTCAGATGTTTACAATTGTTAGACTGAGTAGACTCCGCTGAAGGAGACTTGAGACTCATGTGAGTGCAGGAAGGCAATGAAGGGAGAGTGTGAAGATGAGGTGGACTCTCAGAGACTCACATACAGAGTCCATTTTGACTGATCTGAACAAGCCTCCGCATGTCTTTGTGGAAACAAGACCCAAGTGGAATGGAGAAGAATGTCTTTTCCTCTTGTATTTGCCTCATGACTCTGCAGGACCTAAATCAGATTCTATTCTTTGAAATAACACTAACAGAGCTTCTCAGCCAAAGTCAGGGGCTGTCAAAAGACTTCTCCATTTGGGGATAGATTTGGATGAGGACACGTAGCCTCTCAGAGTTTCCACTCCTCAGGAGGGCTATAGAAGACCAAAAGGAGATGACCTACCAGAATTGGCAACGGCAGGTTGTCTTTATCACACACATCCATGAGGGAAACTCCAAAGAGCTGTCCTGGCTTTGAAGAAGGTGGGGTTGTGCACTGGCTGTGCTGGCTAGTGCTGGAGCCCAGACAACAGGCCCAGTCTCTGAAAAAACGGCTTTTAAGTGTCTTCTGCCCGTAATCTAAGGAAGAAGTGAAATTAGTAGTAGTAGTAGTTGTTTTATTTGCTTAACCTTCTTTTCTTTTTTTTTTCTAAAGATTTTATTTATTTTTTGATAGAGAGCCAGTGAGAGATGGAACACAAGCAGGGGGAGCGGGAGAGGGAGAAGCAGGCTTCCCACCCAGCATGGAGCCTAATGCAGGGCTCAATCCCAGGACACGGGGATCATGACCTGAGCCCAAGGGAGACGCTTAACAACTGAGTCACCCAGGCACCCCGCTTAACCTTATTTTCACCATTCCCACTCTACGGTACATTCACTGCAATGGCTAGAAGAGGGAAACTGAGGCATTTTTTGTGTAGAATTCTCCATGTTTTGAAATTGGCCAATAGCATTCTTACGGTGTTAAGAGTTCTTCCCCAGATCCTGCAAACTGATGGTTAAACCTAGAGACTTGATCAGATTTAGTGTCAATGCTTTCAATCCCATCTACTGCCCGTTGGGCTTTATCATGAGGCACTTAACTTGTTGTTTCCTATTGGTAAGTATGATTAGTGGATTCATCCAGTGTCAGATCTGATTTTAAAAGCTCAAAAGATCTGATATTCAAATCAAGCTGAGTTTGTTAATCATCTGCTTTCACAGTGAGTCTCCTCCCAGCCTTAAGTTTCCTCTTTGGCTTTCTGAGTGCTCAACTTTTTTTTTAAGATTTTATTTATTTATTTGGCAGAGAGAGACAGCGAGAGAGGGAACACAAGCAGGTGGGGATTGGGAGAGGGAGAAGCAGACTCCCACTGAGCAGGGAGCCCGATGCAGGACTAGATCCCAGGACGCTGGGATCATGACCTGAGCTGAAGGCAGACGCTTAACGACTGAGCCACCCAGGTGCCCCTGAGTGCTCATCTTTCTATGATCAAAAGGATCTGCCTTTCATGACATGATCCGCCTGACCCCACTTCTCAGGCAGCCTCTGGTGTCTCTGCTCTGGGCCATCCCCAAGGATGACTTCCTGCAGTCAGGGTTCTTGGGAAATAGTCATTACATGCTGGCTATGTGGTAAGATTCCAGGTGACTGTGTTTTTTTGTGATACCCCACCAAGCTACCCAGAGATGACTTTTTTTTTTTTGTAAATTATGTTTGATATTTACTGAAAAGAGTCTAATCCACAATGAATTGCACCCAATTCCTCACACATACTCAAACATACATGTATATACACCATACCAGTACAAGGCTTGAAAGAAAACATACAAAAAGAAAAACAATGAGAGATTATGAATGCCTGATTTATCCCCAATTTCCAGAGATGATTTTGAATTACCCAACATTCTCTATCAAAGGAATGCAGAAGAAGAGCTTTACAAAGAAAAGGTGATCTGCAGTGAAAAGCTGAGTTGAAAGTTTCTACTGCTCAGCTATGAATGTTTTCCTTAGAAGATACCTTAACATTTGCTTCCAAAATCTGCTTAAATAACTGAATTCTTTAAAAGTCCACAGAGGAGCCAAGCTGTAGAAGGATAAACAAATGAGCAACATTTCACCAAACACCCATAAACACCTGTCCACTGGGCTTTTCTGGGATGTAGTGAGTGCATCACCGTATCCACTCACGTGGGTGGCAACACTCATGGCACCTGACCAGAGAGACCAGGATCTAAGAACCAGAAGCATCCTGGTTCTGCCACCTAGTTAGATTACTCAAAGATTCTGAAGGTTTGGTTTGCTTCACTTTAACATAAATGCTGCTGCCTACAACTCGTTGAACTAAATGTAATGTACTACTCAGCACAAGGCATGGCTCATGGCAGCCTTGATAAAAGTAATTTCCTTGCTCAGAAGGCCTCAGGCAGTCTAGACATCAGTCTCTTCCCCCTCCAAAGCAGACATCACTCCCATTCTCTATTTGATTTTGCAACCTCTAGAAGGTAGGCAATCATGAAGGATGGCTACCACTTTACTTAACTAAGGCTCTTTCTTCCTGCCCTGAAATTGATACACCTACCATTTTAAAAGGAGAGAAGAAAGAAAGCAAACACATTCTTAAATCCAGGAGGAGATTCCTGTACATCAAAATGTATGCATTTGCTGAAGATACGTGTTAATATGTAAGTTGAGTTGTTGTATGCAACCTGGGTTCCCTACTCTTCCCCTAGTTTTATTATTTCTAAAACTACCCAAATATATTCCATTCTTCAGCTTTAATAAGAAGAATGCTCTTAAGAAGAATGTTGTATCCCTTGGTACAAAGCTATATATCTAGCTACTCTATGAGTATATACAGAAAATAAGTACACATTGAGTCCTATACTTTCTCCAAGGTATTTTCAGGCTTAGCTGGATGTTTTATAATGTACATTATTTGCTGTTAGAGGTCATGTTGCCTCTATTACTAATAAAAATATATGCTATAGCCATGAAAAATATAGGAATGATTAAACAAGCTAACTTCATGGAAACCTATTCTTTCTTAAACAGTCCTGGCAAGATTTGGGTTAATGTTTCCTAATGCTTGAATTAGGGTATGAATATTAAAAAATAAAATTTTTGAAACCTTGTGCTTATAGAATAACAATCATAACAATAAAATACTTTCTATTTTGGCCCAATACTTCTCAGATGAATAACACATTTTCATCAGAGAAAAAAATATCAATGGGAGAATACTGGAATGGTAGGGAAAAAAATAGCAAGAAGGAAGATGAAAAAGCCCTGACCATAAACATTCAGTCTAGCTCCAGCCTTGACCTGTGTCTGAAGCAGACATGGAAAGTGGGGGCAGAATTGAGACTTGAATTCTAACTGTAAGCCCAAGGCCACTTCAGCCTAAGCCCAGAATAAATCCAATTCAGTTCCATAACTCTTTACTCCACTGGAGTTCTTCCATTCCAGGTGCGTCTAAGCCATGCAGTCATTTGATTCCATCCTGTGATGGCCTGAGATACTAGATAAAACCCTGGAATAGGGAAGACCTGTTTTCAGGCCACAAACAGCTTGTGCTCTAAGAAGACACACAGATGTATACTCACATAATTATATGTAGAAAGTGTTCTGGGGATACAGAGAAAGGAGTTAACAGTCTACCTAGGAGAATTAAAACAAGCACACAACCTTCCTCGAAGTGAGTTGGGTCTTAAGACCTTTGGGTTTCTCTAAGCTTGATTCTGTGCAGTTTGGGGGTTCTTGCCTCTACTGTTCCTCCCCACCCCCCACAGAGAGAGTGAGCTCTGTGTCCTCAATTTGTGGGCAAGAGTGGAGACATGAGCCAAGAGAAGACACCTGAAGAAAGGGAAGGGGCTCACCTCTCCCTTGCTCATTCTGCGTTGGGTGCCTGGGCTTCAGGATGAACTGGCCTTGCATCTCTGCGAACCCCTGCTCCAGAAGGAGGGACTCCTGGAGGGTGGAAGGAGAGATGGAGTCCTCTGGTGTCTGCGGCAGCAGTGTGGTAGATGGAAGATGGCTCATTTTAATTCCATAGGGATGTTTATGTCCTATATGGAAAAAATATAGATTCAGGTTGATGGTGATGGCTCTGATCAAATCCCCCTTCCCATGAGTGTATGCATCACACTGGTATATGCTGCTATTCTCCTGGGGCTTCTGGCACTCACTCTGTGCCTCCTGAGTGAGCATCATATTCGCTCTTGTTGGAGACACCTTGCAAAAAGCAGGTGCCCAAGGAAAAGATTTTTAAAAGAGAAAAAAAATTTAAAGCATGTTACTTTACTTGGAATACAAAGATTCATCAGTGCATTGCACAATGCTGACTTTTGCTGTGTTTCCATCTGAGAATATTTAAGGCCTTCTAGTTTCTGCCTTGACACTAACGAGATCTGCACATCTTAGGCAAATTACTTGACCCCTCTGAGCCTTACATTCATCCTTTGAAATGCTTGCCCTCACACAAACTTATAAGGATCAGAGTAAATATATTAATATGCATTGGTGGGTAATATTTTTTAAATAATTGAACATATATATTAAGAATTGCTATTCTCTCTCACATAATGTCAGTTGAGCAGATTTTTTTTCATTTCGTTTTGTCAATTTCTAGAGGCAGAGCTACTCAAGGGCAGTGGGATGGGTTGCTTTTATGCTTTATACTTCCCTCCCACTGCTGCCCTTCCTCCAAGGGGAGTCCTGCCAGGTGATGATCAGAGGGAAGGCTGCACAGTGTTGGGAACCCAGAAGCAAAGTGCAAAACGATGTTTACAGAGTGGAAAACTGCACCCAGAGTCAGTGAGAGTTGCCTGCCAAGTGATTTGTTTTGTTCTTGTATGCTTTAAATTGTTTCCTCTCTATAGAATTCTCAAAGACCCTGTGCTATAGGATATGGATCTCATTTTTTAAGAACAGAATGGAAGTTCTCTTTCTGTCGTTTCTGATTTATTATTGAATGTAACTTGGGGAGCTTTTGCTGTTCCTTCTCATCTGTCATGGATGCAGTGTCAGTGATGTGTTCACAAGAATCACAGTGACTTCCCTCTTTTAAGGAAAAAGAAGCTTCTACGACAGCAATACAACCAAATCACAAAGATAACCAGGAGATAATCTGCAGTTGAGAATTGAGAGCATTGGTTAAAAATGCATTTTGAATGCTGCCAATGGATCATCATGAATGACAGGCTCTCCGGATTCCTTAGAGCTGCCTTGGTGTGTGAAGCTGCTCAAAGTCTAAAAAGTTATCATCTCTATTGTTTTACCTAAATTAATCACTTTATTAAAATAAATATATTTAAGTATTTGACTTTTTCCTTTTTGTGGTTGGCCGACTTTTACAGAGATGTCAATATTAATATGAAACATGAAATGGTGGGGGGGATTTTTTTCCTCAGCTATGCCCTTGGTGACTCTCTGTATTCTAAGACTGGGAATATACATTTCGTAGAAAGAAATTGGTTATTTAGATTTCCAGATCACTTGAAAATATTCTTTAGATAACTTGAAAAAGAGTAATAGCCTCACGGGATTATTTTCTTTTTAAGATTTTATTTATTTATTTGTCAGAGAGAGAGAGAGCACAAGTAGGGGGAGCGGCAGGCCAAGGGAGAAGCAGCTCCCCACTGAGCAAGGAGCCCAGGACCCTGGGATCATGACCTGAGCCAAAGGCAGACACTTAACTGAGCCACCCAGGCATCCCGCCTCACAGGATTATTAAAAAGATTTTGAAAAATGCATGTAAGAAGGAATGCTCTAAGATTTCTAGCAGAAATCATTGTCACCATTACCATACATTACTATACTTCAAGGTCTGCTACAGATCCTCTCTTTTTTCTCTGGTTTTTTAATCCTTCTATTTCTGGTAAGCACTGAACAATTTTGCTAATCCAAAGATTTTTTTTTAGAGAACTTGTGCTGATAACTACTTTAGGAGAGGTGTAATCTGTTTATCAATAACCTTAAGAACAGTGATGGAAAAAGCCTGAGAAACAGCAAAGTGCAGGTAGTTTAGTCAGTGAAGACTTGAGGAGTTTAAATGTGATTATCTCATTTTCTTTATGATGCTGAGAAAACTTCTGGGCACAGAGCAGGTGTTAAATACATACCTATACCTGGATTCAGAGACATGATTGGATTTTAGCGGATTCTCACAAAATAGAGGCTATTTAGTTGTTAGGAACTGGAATTCAAGACTGGAATATGAAAAATAAATGGATGGGAAAAAGAAATTCCAATTCTTTGCTTTCATACCTAAGTGAGTAAATAAGTAAGTAAACAATAAACAAAAAAATTTTTAAGACAGCTCTGTTTGTCAGGTAAAATGAAGTAGAAACGAAAAATTTACATTTCTCTCCCTAACTAGACCTTAAGCTGATGAATGAAGAGATGTCCTCAGTGCCTGGGAAAAAGTAAGCACCTGGTAATTCTTTAATAAACGTGAGAGTGAATATTGCATGTGATTTTCACTTTTAAGGGTATTTAAGCTGAAGATAGAACAACCATTACTTTGAGATGTAGAGTTACAATTTTGAACCTAATCAATCCCATCTTAGATTTTCCCTGACACTTACCAGTGAGTGGGTGTGGGGACGCTTCCTTGCCAGCACTCACCCACAGCTGGTAGTCTTTCTCAGAGCCCTTGGAAACAAAAAGAACTATGCATCATAACAAATCTTTCACAGTACTTGAAGAACACATTTCCTTTGCATTTCTCTGTTTCCAGAAAGGAAGAATTGGGGCCAGTATAAATGCCATTTGGTCCATGGAGGTAGCTACAGTACTTGTTAACTTGTTCCCTCATAGCCTCCAGTGGACCGTCCCAGGTTCTTGTCATTTTTGATAAAGGCCAGGAAACCACAGTACAATCAGCCCCTCACGGTGTGGGTGGCCCATGGCTTAAGAAATCACAGTTGTGCCCCTTCGCTAAGGAGGAAACTTCTAATCTCAGAGTCCTGCCTTCCGCTGTCTCTAGATTCCTTGGATAATGCTGGCTTTTGCCGCCAAATGTCCCTGCCCTGACATGCATATTGTCCAGAGAGCCATATACCCTGCTATGACTATTCCTGAGCAAAGTAACTTGAAAGGCATCAATAGCTCAGCAGCCCTGGGCAAAAGGAGACAAACGCCCAAGAGGCCTTGAGGAGATAGTGGACTGAAGTCAGCCACTGGCTTTGGTGCAGGCAAGCCCCACTTCAGGGAGAGAAAGAACAAGGACTCTAACCTAGACAACATATCAGATGCAGAAAACAATTACTCCCAGCAGAATTACCGCCCAGTAAACCTGGAAGTCCTACTTGAAACAAACACATCTAAATTATAAAGATCGCTGAACTATTTTAGAGAGTCTTCCAGGAGACTAAAGCAAAAAATGTTTGACGTGGAGTTGTTGGTGATAGGTACTATGCTTGCCCTGGACTCCTGATTCAAAATCATGGTCTTGCCCTTATGAAGAAAGGTCATAGGTATGGACACAGCACACACACAGACACACGCAGACACACAGACACACACACATAGCTAAATCTGCTCAAAATTGTATTGCAAATAACTCGTGAGAGCCAGTAAGGTAGGGTAGGGTTTGGAAATGCTATGCTGGGATCCCTTAAATCAGGCATACATAAAGCCAAATAACCCCAATTCTTCATTAAAACAGAAATTCTTTGTGTGCTGAGATTGATCACTTTATGCAAAGGAAAATCACAAACATGAAATAAAATGAGCCTCATCATTAATCAATCTCCTCAACTTCATCCCTAAAACCACTCACTCTCTTTCTAAGACTTAATTCCTATTTAGGGTATATATATCATACAGGTTAGAAATCAATGTAGATATGTGCTTTACTCAGTACCTATAAATTCAATTTTATTTCAGATATATTATTAAATTTTGTTTGTACAGAAATCATTGATTTCTTATGCTAAATTCCAGTTGCTCTGAATTTTTAAGGGGCTTTATTATACCATTGGGTCAGACAGAATTTAAGTAAGAATCTTGTAATTATATCATGTCATAATAGCAAGACATTTTTGCATTTATAGAGGATTTTATATAAGAAGCTGTGCTTTACAAGTGCTCCCTTCAGTTCTGTCCATCTGACTATCACTCTCCCGCTCTTTTCCCTTAGAAAACCTCATCCTCAAATATGTCCATGTTTTTCATCAAAAAAAAAAAAAAAAAAAAAATCCAGCAACTCACACCAGCACCATCAAAACATAAAGGAACAGGCCGTTAAAACCAAAACAAGATGAAAGTGATATGTACGCAACTGCCCCCAGATCATGGTCTTATTCAGAACTTGTCCTCTTTACCAGTTCATAAGGGGTGTGAGCCGCCTCATCCCAAGGAACTGCATCAAGAGGAGGTAGCTTCTAGCCATGTGGTCTTTATGTCAAAATGTACAACAAAACATATAATTTAGGATTCATCTAACTGGGATTGAGTCCTTGGGTGATGACCAGGGTAAACAGGGATGGGGAGGAATCAGGAACGAAGACACAGACAGAAGAGTCCAATAGAGGAGGAAATATTTAGAAACTTAGAAATATTTTATTGTCTGTGTATAAAATATATACAATAAACTGCATGTTGTTATTAGCACTCTAAAATTATAGCCCAATTTTATGCTATGATTTTGAATTCGCAGAAAATTTAAAATGGGAAGACAAGAAGAGCACCCATGTATAGGCTAATAATATAGCTTTGCTGCCTTCAATTTCTAAATCTGGGGGACAAAATATGACTATGATATGTATAATAATCAGCTGTCTTATAACGGGAGGTACACAACACACACACACACACACAAATCTCAAAAGTCAAAGATGGTTTTTAAATTAAAAATAGTTTGCAAGGGAACTTACAGTTATTCCTAGCATTGGTAGTGACATGTTGATAATGTCATTCACTGTGTCTGAATTTGTTACTGTTACAGTTACAGACTGTAAAAAAGAAATAAGAAAAATTGCTATAAATTTTTAAAAATTTAAAGCAGGTGACCAAATAATTATTGTCAAATTATTATCCATACTCTAAAGGCAAAGCTTGTTTTCAGTTAATGACAAAGTAAAGCATATGTAGAGCACACACCCTTGATTATATTTTCATTTCTTTACATAACATGAAGCTAGTAGGAAACATTTCAGTGAAACATATATTTCCCTTCAAGGATTTGTGGCTTACAAAATATAGCAGCTTAAGCAAGAAAGAGAAAAACAGAATTCCACGAGGGGACATGAACTGACCCTCAGCTCCATAAGGCTATTCCCAAAATAGAGAGGGGAGATAGTTTAAAAAGGAGGAGCTAGATACTTTTCTCTCTTCGCAATTACATACTCAGTTTCAGCAAAATCAGAATAAGAACCGTCTGTGACAGACATTTTTTTTTTTTTAAACTACTATTTAGTCAGTACTGTCTTTGTGTCATCATGGTTACTAAGATTTCCATTGTTGAAATCTGTTGAGACAAATAAAACCAATGAGTCTAGGAAATGAGACTGAAAATTTTAGAAGTTTATATTCCATTCGCAACTCTGACAGTGAGTAGTTACTTATAATATCTCTCTATCACACCTTATATTGAGAAACTGCTCCATACAACAAGGAAAACAGTTATTGAAAATTATCTGAAAGGGATGGATAGGAATCTGAGATGATATCTATAAAACTACCCGAATTCCAAAAGACATTTTAAAATAGGACAATATGTAACCAACCACGCATACACTTTTTATAACATTATTAGGCAATGAGGCCTGTGTTCTTTGAGAAACAGTGCATGAAGAAGACAAGCAACAGAAGTGGACACTCACAGTCCTTAAAAATATTAAAAACAAAGTTAAAAGAAACTTGTTCTTTCATTGTATTTTTCTTCTTATGAATTGAAATGCAATTGCTTGATATGACAGATGGCCCAAAAGTTGTTTGATAATCGAACTTTTATAAACAAAAGTGTTCATTGATTTCAAACTACTTGAGCTTTAAGGATTATAAAAAAAAGTGTTCAGAACCTAGCAGTAGGACTCAGAGCACCCAAACTCAAGGATATCCTATGTTAAATTGTCTAGGAGGGGCTTCCTATGTTAAATTGTCTAGAGGATTCAAGACTGGGTCTTAGCTTGAAATTTAGTTAGAAGTAATGGCTCTGCTATTTTTTTTAAGATGTCTGAAAGCCTTTCAGTACAACTTAAAATCTTTCCCACAAAATTTTTTTTTTTTTTTAAGATTTTTGTTTATTTATTTGTCAGAGAGAGAGCACAAGCAGGGGGAGCCACAGGAAGAGAAGGCAGAGGGAGAAGCAGGCTCCCCTCTGAGCAGGGAGCCTGATGCAAGACTCCATCCCAGGACCCTGGGATCATAACCTGAGTCGAAGGCAGATGCATAACTGACTGAGCCACCCAGGCATCCCTCCCATGAAATCTTTTTAAAGAAAAAAAAATCTCTTTTGAAATACTAATAATCACTTTTTAATTTATCTGGTCTGCAAGATAATGGTTTTCATGGTATAAGGAACATACTATGTTCAAAATAGTAATTCCAGAGATGTATGTATATTTTCCTGCATGTTGTAGGTTCTCCAAAACAGATAAATTCCAGTAGATAGAGCTCTCTGTAAACAAATGACTTCAGAAAAATAAGCTGCTTTTTGAAATAATTTAAAAGAAAAAGAAATGTTACTTTTTTTTATATGAGTCAAAGTGTTACTTAATATAGGAAGAACAAGGAATATGTGATCAATTCTCAAGAGCTGAAGCCAACCCTGAGATGATCTAGATGTTCAGACTGTTAGCCAAAAACAGCTATTACAATAATGCTCAATGATACAAATGAAAATATGTTCACAATAAACGAAAGAGGCATCTTAGCATAGAAACTAAAAATATTTAAAAACAGAAATTTTTTATCTGAAAAATATCTTAAAGAAAAAATTTACTGACTAGGCTACATTGCATAATGGAGATGACAAAAAGAAGTCAGTGATTTGAAAATAGATAATAGAAATTATCCTGTCTGAAGAAGAAAAGGGGAAAAAAAGATTGAAAAAATTAAGAGTCTGAGGGATCTATGAACAATATGAAAGGGTCTAATATACATATAACTGGACTCTCAGGAGGAGAGGAGAGAGAAAATGGGGAAGAAAATATTTGAGGTAATCATGATTAAAATTTCCCAAATTTGGTGAAATTAAATTTATAAATTCAAGAAGTTCAGAATATGCCAAAGAGGACAGATTCAAAGAAAACCATGCTTTGATACTTCATAGCCACACTGCTAAAAACCAAAAATAAAGAGAAACTCTTGAAAGCAGCTAGAGAAAAATGACAAATCACCTATAGGGGATTAATGTTTGATTGATCACAGACTACTCATCAGAAAGCACAAAGACAAAAAGACAGTGGAACATCTTTAAAGAGCTGAAAGGAAAAGGTTTGCGAACAAAATTCTACATCCCTCAAAATATCCTTCAAGAGTGAGTGTGAAATAAAGCCATATTCAGATAAGAGAAATTAAGAAAATCTGTTTGCACCAGGTCTGCACAAGAAATGCTAAGGATCATCTCTCTAGGATGAAATGAAAACAGTGTTAGAGGGAAACTTGGATGTTCAGGAACAAGTGAAGAACATTAGAAATGCTTATTTTGTGTAAATTATACATAAATAAAGTTGATTTTTAAAGATTTCAAGGTAATTTTCCATGGAAAATTCTGAGTGTAACCCACTGCCACAGCTGAAATCAAAGCAGGCAGAGACAAGAGTGTGCTCTGCTGCTAGAGAACCCTCTGGCCTTATCTCCTTCATGCAATGCATCTACCTGGTGCTTAGAAACCAATCAAAATATTTGCATGGCTTTTGCTTTGGCCAGGAATAACTACCACTTTTTCCACCTTCAAATACTATTTTGTGTGACCTAGAGCTACTGTAAAGTATAACAGGAAAAAAAAAAATGTCACTTAAAGATACCCAAAGTATCTTGTTCATCATTGCAAATGTCTTGGCTACTGCACTACAATTTCAGAAATCAAATTTTATATCAAGAATGGGCAACTGTTTTGATTTTTTTCCCCCAACAGCCAAAAGAAAATGAGATAGAAATATGCTGATCCCTTAAAAGTGTCATCCCTCTGAGCTCAATTCAACCCTGATATTCCTTGGATCAAAAGACCTTTCAAAACCCCTCTGCAGTTGATATAACTACTAAGTGAAATACCTGACCCTTGAGGAGATCCTGTACTGGAAAGGAGACATTATTGAGGTCAACTGACAAAATGGGAACATGGAAGGCAGAGTAAAGTATTACACCGATGTTAAATTTACTAAAGGTGATAACTGTGTGATGGTGATATAAGAGGATATCTTTATTCTTGGGAAATACCTAGGTTTAAGGATAAAGGGCCATGGCATTTGTATGACCCTCAAAAATAAGTATAACATACACATAATAGGGACAGAGAAAGAAAATAAATGATAAAGCAAGTGGAGTAAAATGTTACTAATAGCTGAATCTAGGTAAAGGGTGCATGGGGTGTTTTTTGTTTTATTTTTATACCTACAACTTTTCTGTGAGTTTACAGTTATACCAAATAAAGCGTCAATGGGGGGAGGGTGGAGAACTGTGGAAACAATCCAAACCATTCTGTACATAAGTAGTAACCATTGGGAAAAATGTTTAATTCTAGTAGGAAATACCTGCATGTGAAAATCACCTTATTAGAAGCCAGTGTTGTTGCTATTAGAAAGAGCCAGGGAAATATTATGGATATTTAACATGCAATATTCTTTCCATGCTTAAGTACCGTGGCATGGATTCCTCTCGCTTCATATTACTTAGGATTCACTCTTTATGTATACAAAGACACGTGTAGACAGGAAAATACATTTTCCCACATGGTACTTTTCTAAATACTCTCTCTCTTCTTATCTTTTGCTCTCTCCTTCCTACCTCTCCATCTCTCCCTCCCTCCCTCCCTCCCTCTCTCTATCTCCATCTCCATCTCCATCTCTTTCATTCTATCTGAATCAGGAACATGGAATTTAATTTTTGGTCTTAAAAACACTTACACAGGCACAGTTCTTGATGTCCTCAGTGAAGATTCTGAGAGGAATGCTTTTGGGCTGGTCCTTCTCTTTGGCCAGACTGATATACCTAATCAAATTCAATAAGAACCCCAAATAGAGTAGGATGAATTAGCTATTAGCTTACTTTCAAATTGATCTATGTGGCTAAAATTTTCAACATACTCTGTTATTTTTAAATGCATGTAAATAAACTCAGCAACATCAAATTATGGGTTGGAAGAAAACATGCAAAACTATTTCAGGAAAATAAGACATGACTCAGAAAACAACAGGTTGCTCTTGTCATGTAAGATGTGAGTAGCAGATCCAGTCATCAAAGCTTTCCTGCCTAGACTGGAGGGCCCAGCACCTTCAAGGGTAGGAATGAGAAGGTGCTTTGAGCATCACTCAGGAGAGTAAATTGCACTTAAGAAAATTTAATATGTATCTTTTGAGAATAATGTTAGCTCCAATCATTAGGTCTGAGAGAAGGGGAAGATGAGAGTGATAACCAGAATTTCATCAAAAATAAGCAATATGTGCATGTAAATAAGAGCAGATTATTTGCAATAGCAGCCAGGGTACATCTAAATAAGAAATTATTTGAGGATAGTCTAACAATTTCTACTAAGTAGGGGAAGCATAGTGTGTGGGGGCACTGCTTTGAAGAGATTTATTCTTTTCTCATGGGTTAAAGATGTATAATATGTATAGTGACAAGATACCTTTGAAGGAAAGAATGCCATTTTTCCTTTTGTTCCGAAGAACTGCGATTTAAAAAAAATGGGAAGAAAAAATTAAGATACATACAATATTTATACTAGCAAAATAAGATCACCATTCCAGAAAAAAAATATCAGCAGCCAGTTGTTAAGGATGTGGATGCATGTATTAATATCATACTGTCCTCATTGTTGCGCTTTGGAGGGACCCCACTCTTTTATGAGCGTATTAAAGCAATGGGAAGTAGACCCTAAAGTGGGAGAAAAGTTGGTTTTGAATCTGAACACTTAATTGTAACTATGTGATGCAAGCTATGTGATCATGGGCACTTTGCTTAACTGCGCTGATCTTCAGTTTCCAGAACTGGAAAAGGGTTAATTATACCCCGAGTGTTCCTGCAGCTGCAAGTGCTATTCAGATATAAAGAACATTATTATTCAAATTAAATCATACTTAAGGAATTTGGCATTTGGATGGAACTATCTTGGCCCAGAAACAAGAATAGCTTTTTAGGAAAAAACACCTGTAATATTTTTATTTCTTTATACACATAGCAGATTGGAATGTGTTAAATTAGTTTCTAGAAAACATTCTTCGTTACTGTGATCCTCTGAGCAAGATCAATCCAGCTAGTGTTAAACTACTAAAGGTTAGTCTTTTCTCAACTAAAGTTTTCACAGCATTTAATACCCAAAGTTGCGAATGTTTTAAGCCTCATGCATACATGGCCTTACCACTTACTAGCGTTTTTTTACCGTGGTAAACTACACAAAATAAAATTGACCATTAGTGACCTTTAGTACATTCACAGTTTTGTGCAACTACCGTGACTGTTTAGTTCTGGAACATTTTTTCACCCAAAAGCAAACCTGTGTCCACGAAGCAGTCACTCTTCCTTCCTTCCTGTTTCTAGCTCCTGTACCATATTTTGTGTATTTGTTGATAAACACTTGGGTTGTTTCTACTTTTGTTTGTTTGTTTGTTTGTTGGCTATTGTCGACAATGCTGCTATGAATGTTTGTGTGTCAATTTTTGTGTGGACCTATGTTTCTCTTGGGTATCTATCTGGGGGTGGCATTGCTGGGTCGTATAGTAATTCTGTTTGACTTACTGAGGAACCATCAAACTGTCCACAGTGGCTGCCACATTTTATACTCCTCCCAGCAACACTGCTCCCCAACCCCTCCATCGCTGTTTCAGGATTTGTCCCATCTGGAAAATGGAACGCCCACTTAGCGTCCCAGCCTGCCTATGCGCATGGACACAGCTTCTAGTTAGCCATGCTGATCTGCAGAACAGTAATAATCACAAATAGCAAAAGCACTAGGTGCCAGGAATTGTTATAAATGCCTTCTATATGTTTACACAGCTTTTTAACTAATATAGCATGTATAAGCCTGGCTTCCACATTTTCCTCCTTGTTAGGGAAAAAAAGTCTCTTGGAAACTCCCCTGTCAAAGACTTTATACATTCCCAATTGAAACTGTTTCCTTCCATTTGCAACATGGAGAAGACAGGAAGCAAGAGGAACTGAGAATCTTTACAGAAATACGTCGTGGAAAAGAAGACATGTGGAGAGCATATAAATACATATTTCTTCCCAATAAGCTTTGAAAATTTCTCCTTAAGTCAACGCTGCATTATAGGGCTTCATAAATTAACAACTTGTAAACATTTTCGTTGTCTTCCCTTTGTGATGACGTGGGACATTTTGGTGGAGTGGGGTGAGGAGAAGAAAGAAGGGTGTTAAGTGCATGTGATGAACACTCATTGTGCAAAACAAGAATGAGACTTGGGGTGTGGTTGTTTCAAACAGCAGATGTAAGTGTTGCACCACCCCTGTAAACTCAGGAGTGTCTGCTCAGGATGTCCGGGGTAGAGAGTCACATTCCCCATCCTCGTGTCAGCCTAAGAATGTGTCTTGCACAACTAACCTCTACTCAATGCAATCATACTTTTGTTTTAGATGGTCACCTCTCTAGAGACACCAACTAAGATAATCAGTACACAGCAATTCAGGCAACCTCATATTCAATGACATGATTAATTTATTTGTATAATTCCATACTATTTTTAAAGGAATGACCTTGGGAGTATAAGAGCAATTTTTCAAATTTAATTGGACTCTTTAATAGTACTTGCTCAAGAAAAATATGCCAGTGATTTAGAAACACACATACCCCCTGGGAATTAGGGGGCAGGATATTGGAGAGGGGTTCTAGAACCTCACTCTCTTGATTCTCCTTCCATATGCCTAAAACACCCAATTCCTCAAGTGGCTCCTAGAGCCCATGGGAAAAACCACTGATCAAAACCAAAAGAAATTACTCCAATAGTTCCCACTCTATGTTATCTACTTGCTCCCATGTGTACATACCTTTTGGGGGAAAGTACAAGGCAAATGAGTGTCATTATGGGAAGTCAAAAAGGGAGTCACTGGCTTGACATATAATCAGATTAAAATGTTTTCCTTTTTAACCCATGTAAATACAAGACCAAACGGTCGGTCTTACCCGAAGGTGGCCACAAAGGTCACCGTGGGCCAGCCCAGGATAAAGGACCTCCCAGCACAGATGTTGGCATCCTCCACTCTGTCCATACAGTTGGCAGTCCACATGGTGTTCAGTGGTATTTTCTTTTTTATCTTAAGTTTTTTCTTATACCTAGAAAGATACCCAAACAAGACCTCTGTTAGTTTGTTTCATAAATGTTATGGGAACAGCTGTGCTCATCAGAGACCAGTTCTCACTGCTCCAGGGCACAGCATGCCTCCCTTGTCTCTATTACCCTCTGTGCCCAGCACAGCAAATGGTGACATGACCTTTACAAAGTGTGTGTTGAGCGAAGTCTGGCCCTAGGAAGGCCCTGAAAACACTTCCTCAAATGGCAGCAAGTGGCCATTTTTCTGAATGTTGAGTGTTGAGTAAAGACTATATATTCCAGAGCTTTTTAAGAAAACCATTAATTCATTTATTATTGTTAGAATTTGTTTCTTATTATATATAGTTTTATGGTTATTATTATAGTTAATTATTCATTTATGACTTGCTTACTTCAAAAAGTATTTGAGGGGCTGAACAAAGCTACCTGATACACGATTTATAAAAATAGTCATACAATTTTTTGCTTAAGAGACACAAACCAGGGGGCGCGCCTGAGTGGCTCAGTCGGTTAAGCATCCAACTCTTGGTTTCGGCTCAGGTGGTGATCTCAGGGTCTTGAGATCGAGTCCCCATGTAAGGCTCCCCTCTCAGTGGGGAGTCTGCTTCCCCTCTCCCTTTGCCCCTCCCCCCGCTCACGCTCATTCTCTCTAAAATAAATAAATACATAAATAAATCTTCAAAAAAGAGAGAGAGAGAGAGAGAGAGACAAACCAAGAACAAAAAATAAACTTGGATCAGAAAGATTTTTTTTTTTTTTTTTTTTGGGATCAGAAAGATTTAAAAGTTATTTTCAACCTTAATTTTAAAAAAATACTTTCTAGCCTTTAAAGCATAGGTTATTTTCAATTTCCCTTCTTAAAATTTTATCCATATCATTTTCCCTTAGATTCTGGCTAAAACTGAAAAACTGTTAGCCTACAGATTGAGCCCAATTTAAAAATCATCAATCCATCCATCAATCAATCCCAGATCAGTGGTCAGGAGGTCTTATATGTGAGTGATGGATACTTCCCATTTCTCTGAGGAGTCAGAAGGTGATCAACTTTGTCAGTGGTGAAATTGCTTTTTGACAATTTCTGCCTAATCTTCTTTGATCTCTAACATGAAAACCACCATATTGATTAATTTGGTTAATTCACAACTTTAACTCTCAGGTGGGCTTGGGATTTAAATAGTTATAAGCCCTCTGAGGGATGCTTAGGGAACTTGGACACACCACTCTGGAACTCCTTACTATTCAGAAACACATGTGGAAACACTAAACTAAAATGAGATCAAAGACACCTCATGTGCAAAAATCCCTATGACTCCAGTGATTCATGGAACAATTAAAGCTAAGACTCTCCAATGGGTTTTATGAAATAAAAATAATTTTGCTGGAAGCACACTTGAAGGATAATCTAGATTCAAAGTTTATGACACAATGAATAAAGTCATCGGATAAAATCATTATCAGATATCAGATAAAATCATTTTTCTAGATAGTAACTCCAAAGGCATTGTCAAGGTAAAAACATATGGCTAATGGGAAAGATAGACATATATCTGTTGGTTTTTAAGATTTTTTTTTTTTTTTTCTAATGTAGGTATCTGTGTGTATACAGACACCCAAGGTACTGTGTGGGAACTTCCAAATACATTGACCTGGAAAAAGGCATTTCAGTAATTCTCTCCTTAGTTCAAGAAAGCACCAAGATTATCTACGCCAAACCAAGGAGTTATCCCAAAGCCCAGAGCATGGTTTCGACTGTCCTATCACATTTGGAGCACTTATCATATGCCAAGCACTGTTCTAAACATTTTATAAATACAAATATAAAAAATGTAATCCTCAAACAACTACACTAGGTGGTCTTTATTAGCTCCATTTTACAAATAAGGAAACTCACAGAAAGGTCAACTAAATTGCCAAAGGCAAGAGAGTTTGAACCCAGACAGCCTAACTCTTGAGCCCATGTTTGTAACCACTTGGCCTCTGTGGGTGCTGACCTATCGTTCCATGAACTACCCTTCTCATGTTTCCTACCCTCACTCAGCCTCACTTCGATCCCCAGAGCCATCAGGCTTTCTCATTGGATTATCTGGGGAGTGAGAGGATAAATCTCAAGACATTATATTAACAAAGCTGGTTACTAGCTTGGAAATATTTAAAGTTTATTACAACAAAGCTTCATACTTCAGTGGATTCTTCTAGGGTCTTACTGCATTTCTTCACTCTCAATCACTGACCCAACTGGATTATCTCAGTAGAAATTAGAAAGTATTAATCTGATGTAAACTGACTTGAGGAGAAGAAAGAGGAGGAGAAAGAACTGTGGTTTTTATTTCTAAAAATAGTCCTTTATTATATTTGTATTAACATGATGGATATCACTCTTGCTTTCTGCTACCTCAACCTTTATACCAGAAGGGAAGCCCCAGTGCACTGTGGAAATTTACAGGATTCTAGGGGGATTTCCCCTGTTCTAAGATAGGGGTATCCTTTTACAGATGTTGGGAGTGGGGGTCCTGTTATATTCTGTAAGTAATTCTTTGTAATTTCACGGATAATGAGTTAATAGTCATCTTCATCTTTTGACCTAATTTAAATTCATTTTTTGTTTCATTTTATATTCTTTAATAACTACATATGAGGAATGTGATGTCTAAAGAACTAAGTTCAGTCCCTTCCTTTTTGTAAATTCTTCATGGGCCTCTACTAGTATTATTATCTTAATATTTATCAAGCAGATACTGTTCTTAAAAATAAAGTAATAATTTTCTTTGAAAAATAACTTATTTAGTATTCTAATGAATATCAAAAGTAATAAGGAAGGTTCCATCTGACCTTAATTCTTGAGAAATTTCTGAAGGTGTATGAAAAGAATCCCCAAACAATTTTCACTATTATTAACATCTTGTACGACTAGAGAAATATAAGTTCTTTGTGAAGAAACAAACATTTAAATTCCTTTTATTATTAAACACAAACTAAAATTCACTAATTTTGACAGAATAAATAGGTAGCAATTAGTCAACTACTTACCCAATTTGTGTTAATTTCTATAGCGTCAACCTAAAGATGAGAGTTTCCAGCTGAAGCCTGCAGGTGAGCTGAGGTAAAATGGAACCTGGGTCACCCCAACCCCTTCTTATGGCTAATTGGAAAACGAAGGCCCTAAATTCAGATTATTAATTTGAACAGATTGATTCAGGGCATAACACAATCCTCCAAGAACAAGGATGACAGGGATGAAACAAGGTTGTTAATGCAGGAGATATTTCTTTTTAGTTGTTTCCTTCTAGAGAAAAAAATGTAAACTTTTCCAATATTAACAGTGATCATAAATATACCCAAATATTTACTATGGGAATGTCCTCATGGTCGTTTTCTAAAAACTGTGGCAAAAACTTGTACGCGGCCACAGCATGAAGTGCTGCTCGTGACTGCTAGGGACAGAATTGTGTCCCCTCCCCCACTGCTCCCCACAGTCTTACCGTGAAGCCCTCTCTGCCAATATGACCATGTTTGAAGAGAGAGCTTTTAAGCGGTAACTAAGTGTAAATGGGGCCATCAGGGTAAGGGCTTAATCCAGTAGGATTGGTGCCCTTGTAAGAAGAGGGAGAGAGAGCTCTGTGTGTGTGTGTGTGTGCGTGCAGGCGCTGAGGAAACCCCACAGGGCATAGGCGAGAGGGCAGCCATCTGCAAGCAGAAAGACAGCTCTCGCGGGAAAGACAGCTCTCGCGGGAAAGACAGCTCTCGCGGGAACCTGACCCTGATGGTGTCCCGAACTTGGACTTCCAAAAATCTGTGTTCTCTCTCTGTCAAGGGCCTTGGTTTTAGAAACCAAATTCAAGTACCTGAGATCACTTACATTTTCTAATATTCCAAATGGATGTAAAAAGTATATAAGATAATCTTTCCGGAGCTGAGTCTCTTAAAGAGAACATTATTAAATACGTTGATGTAGATTTTGTCACATCATAAAAACCCTTGCGTAGACACAAAGACCTATCTCAAAAGCAATATGTGAAGAGGAAAAATGTTGCACTTCTTTTGTAATAGTGAACCAATCAAAATAAAAAATTCAGCTCTTAAAAGGATGCAGTTCTCTCATGGGGAAAGAACACTGCCTTTATATAAAATCTTTTCAGCAGAACACCGTAGGTTCCGTAAAACCCGCTGAGAGGTAAGCAGTATCCAGGACAATAAATGGCTCTAGTAAGAAAAGAAAGGTCTTCTCCTCTCCCTAAGTGCTATAATAATTACAAAGATGAAAACAAAGTGAAGGACAACCTGTTCCCCTTATAAATCGAATGTGAGTGCTCTGCAAGGTCCCAAGGAGCAGGAAAGGAGTTTGCTGTTTGTTAGCGTGTCTCGGGCTGAGCATGCAAGAGTAGGTGTGGCATGGTGTGGCAGGAAGAGTGTGGCCTTGGGATGAAGGCAGGCCTGGCTTGGAGTCTCTCCCACCATTTCCCTGTGGATGACAGGTCCATTCCTGAGACTTCCTCCATCCCCACTTTCATTTCTGCAGTCGGTGGATGGTAACAATACTGGCCTTGGAGGGCTGTGGGGAAATTACACGAGGAATCTGTAATGCTCCTTGTGTGGTCCCCAGCATGCATCCCACACATTTTAGTCTCCTGTACTCACCTTGGTTAAATAAAGAGAATGGTAACTATCTGCTTTTTAAAAAATAATGATGTGGCCCTCTATCAGGAGGAGCAGAGTGCGTCATATGGACCTCATGCCAGGACCTGGACAGTCTTTTTCTCTCTGTCCTCCTCATGACATCACCACCTCCAAGGCTACATCTGTAGGCAATATCACTCATCTCAAATATATTTTACTATTTCTGTCTTTGCCTCTGATTTTTTTTTTTTTTTTTTTTTTGGACAGCTACACTACCTTCATTTCTCAGTTCACTAAGCATTCTGACCTATTTCTTACCAGATACCAAGCAGATTGGAGTTGTTTACTCAACATAAAGGAAAGGTTGATTTCAATAATGAGAGAGAATCTAGGTGTTCATGGAATGTTGCATGAAATTCAGAAAAATAGAAATAATAGAAACAGCAGCACCACACGTAGAATAAAAGCCTGTACTTTGAAAGAAACGGACCTAATTTCAAACGTAGACTCTACTCATCACTAATATGGTGACCTGGGCAAAACCTTCAGACCTCTGATTTTCAGAGGTCTTCTCTAAAATGAAAATAATCCCATCTCACAGGGTAGTTGTGAGGTTGGAGAAGATTACATACATGAAGTTCTTAGCATAACATCTGTCATGTAGTAAGCCCCTGATAAATTATCATTAATGTCACTCAGATTGAGTACAGCATTTTGCCAAGTTAGTACTTGCATGTCTTACTAATGGCATGGCATAACTGGGAGCTGGTGAGGGCAGCAAAATAAAGGGGGCGTAGTTCTTTTTCTGGTGATTAAAAGCTTCTTGATCTTTGGTTTGTTGGAATAGTCTGTCTTTCATGATGTTTTGTGAATAATGAAAACAGAGACAGAGCAAGTAAACAGCTGACCTCCCATCCACCTGCTTTTGGACAGTTATTGAGCAATCATCAGGTTCCAGGCTGGCTATCAGTTACCTTTGTGTTCAGGGTTGAGAGGAAAGTGCACGCAGTTAGTTCTGTCTCCAGCATACATTCCCAGGCTGTCTGCTGCCTCCTTCCTTTTCACTGCACTCCTATCCTGGAGCCCTTGGGAGCAGCCATCAGGACTACTGCCTCCCCTAACCAGTCTCCCTGCCCCCACTCTCGCTTAACCATCCACCCATTACCTGCCAACAGTCAGAAAAATTTGCGAGAGCTATAAATCAGAGTCGGTCAGTCCTAGTTAAGAAGGCTTTGGCAAAATAGTTCCACTTTTCACCATGGCCTGTGAAGACCGTGTGTGCCTGGACCCTGAGCGCAGTTTCACATCTGATCGCATGCCCCATGCTTTCGGCTCCCATCAAATCAGCCTTCCTGAGCCCCTCCCCCCAGGGGTCAGGTTGCACCCACGGAGCCTGCCCATCCCTCAGCCTAGAAGGTTCAGGCACCTTGTCTAGGACTGTGGCTGCTTCTCATCCCATAGATCGAGTTTCAGTGCTGCCACCTAGGAGAGGCCCTCCTGGACTACCCCTCTCGCATACGTTCCCATCATCTCCACACGGCCCCCTGTCTACTTTCTATCAGAAGCACTAATCACAATCTATAATTACCCCTCTTATTTTTGTCATTTGTAAGTTCCAGGCAAGAGACACACTGCTTGTCACATTCTCTACTGTATTCTCTGCAGGCGGGGGGGGGGAGGGGGGTATGGCACAAAACAAGACCTCCATAAGTACTTGTTGAATGAATGAAGGATCCAAACATGGGCAAAAACAAAAGAAAAAAAATGTCATGTCTTCTTATGGTAAGGGTTAATGGAAATGTAACCTCGTGATCATCACAAGGGCACGTTGCTTAGTATACATACTTGGTATTGGACACCAGCAAGAAATCGCTGAATAAGAAGAGGTGCCGCTTCTGCCTCCTCCAGCCGCTCTTGAGCTCGACGGGGCCGTGGATAAGCAGGGTATGGGCGGCACCCTCAGATGATGTAGTGCTTTTGCTGCAGGCATCCACCTCAACAGAAGAGCTCTTCCTGCAACCCACCAAACACCACGGAGCAGCTAGTTACTAGTCAAATATACAATAGAGTTTTATGCTAAATGTCAAGGTTCGCACAACACTAAAATTTAGTCTCAACCCCGAAAGCAGAGCTCCAGAGCTCACATTCAGGGATCGCTGAGTTATAGAAAGCTATTGAAAGAGATGAGGTCGGACGTCTGGGTGGCTCAGTCGGTTAAGCGTCTGCCTTCAGCTCAGGTCATGATCCCAGGGTCCTGGGATCGAGTCCCACGTCGGGCTCCCTGCTCAGCGGGGAGCCTGCTTCTCCCTCTGCCTCTACCCCTCCACCCTGTTTGAGCTCTCTCTCTCTCTCTCTCACATGCTCTCTTTCTCAAATAAATAAACAAAATATTTTAAAAAAGGAGAGAGAGATGAGGTCACTTGGTGAATTGATGCAGATGGAGAACAGTTTCAAGGACAAAGCCCTTGGGCATGCCAACACTTAGACGTGGGGTGGAGAAAGCAGCAAAGCTAATCATGAGCTTTTAGGAAGGGGAGGATCAAGAGGTAGAGTGTATTACAAGAAGGCAAACAAACAACAACAACAAACAGGACAATTGGCGGCCTAATATAAAACAAAATGATATGGTGTGTGTGTGAAGAATTAATTACAATTTGCTTTCATCTTAAGATAAAAATGAAGACAACTGAAGATTCTGGAAATTTACTTATCTAAATCTATCTAAATCTTATCTAAATCAATATTCAAACTTGGGGGAAAAATTCTCAAAGATCGGCAAAAATACTGGAAACGTCAAAAAGTTTCTAAACACAAGAGTTTAGCTATTACTTGGCTGAGCTCTGACTGAGCTCTGATAGGACTTTCTGGTCATCATAGGTAAAACAGCTAAATTGAACAGAATGCAAAAGTTCTTTCATAAATAGGACAGATATTTTCATAGACCTGGGAAAATTCTCTCTCGTGGAGCCAAGAAAGTGTCTCCTCCGAGAATGTAAACCCTGCTCTCTTCAGCTCAGCAGCACTGAATCTTACGAACCTGAGTAGCCTTTCACGAAGCTGGTGCTGAAGTTACTCATTAGTTTACACGTATTAGAAGAAACAAAAGAGAACAACACTTCCTGTTATTGTCAGTCTGTTTTGAGGCTCAAAAATAGTATATCAAAAGACTACCTTCTGCAGTGAAGCCTTGAATGACCACCTATAAGTTCTGCATACTTTCTGAATGATGTGAACATCCTTTTGTCTTCAGTTCTCAGGACTGAAAATCAAGTGAGTCTACAGCACTAGGCAGAGTACTGTAAAATGCTTGAAGCCTGAGGATTCCACAGTAACCTGAGAGCACTACCATTATGATGTCACGGATCTAAGGCTCATGTCGTAACTGCCAAACTGACATACTTGTTTCCCTGATTTGGCCTGCACGTTTTGATTTTTTAAAAGTAATCTTTTTTATTTTGAGATAACTATAGATTCATATGTATCTGTAAGAAATAATACAGAGAGATTACATCAATTTTCTACAGATAGAGACTTCCAGACACTTCCATCACCACAAGGATCCTTCCTATTACCCTTTTACAACCACACAAACTTCCTTCCACCTCCCCCACCTCTTTAATCCCTGGCAATCACGAATCTGTTCTCCATGTGTATAATTTTGACATTTCAAGAATGGTATACAGAGGGGATCATATAGTATGTAACATTTTTGTGATTTGCTTTTTTCCACTCAATCAACATAACGGGAGAGTCATCCGGATTGCCACAGGTGCTCACAGTTCATTTCTCTGTGTCTCTTAGTAGTATGCCAGGATATGGCTGTATCACAGTTTGCTTCACCACCTGCTGAAGGAATTCTGGATTGTCTGCAGGCTTGGGCGTTCACTAATAAAGCTGCTGTAAACATCTGTGTACAGGTTTTTGTGTCAGCGTCGGTCTTCTCTCCTCTGGGCTAAATGCCCAGGACTCCAATTGCCAGGTCCTAGGGTAGCTGCTCTGTTTTGTTTTTTAAGACACTGTCTAACTGTTTTCCAGAATGGCTCTGCCATTTCACATTCTCACCAGTACTGTGGGAGTGATTCAGTTTCCCCACATCCACACTAGCATCCACACTGGCAACTAGTGTTGTCATTTTTTATTTTAGCTGTTCTGATAGCTGTGTCATGATATCTCACTGTGGATTTAACGCGCATTTCCCCAATGGTTAGTGATGCTAAACATCTATTTGCCGTGTGGACATCTTCTTCAGTGTGACGGAACCTACAGTAGTCTGTTAAAAACATTTTCCGTGGAGACGGTGTTCCCTGTCCACTAGAAAACTGACCATTTTACAGGTGAGGAGGTGCTTCACGGACAGGTTAGACGCTTTCAATTCAAGCAGCTGCGACATAACATGAAGGATTCAAATCCAGCTGACTCAGGAGGTCACTCAGCTTCCTGTGAGGGCCCCCACTCTTCTCACACGGACAGTGTCTTTCCTTTGACAACAGTGGAGGACTGAAATTTGATCCTACTAACAAAGTTCATGGTTTCCCTTATAGGCACCTCTAACAGGTATGTGAATCCCTCTCTTTTATTCCCCACTCGACTCTATGGGCCTCAAGGAAAGAGTCTATGTCTGATTTATCATTTTAATTCTCACAAACATTGGCACATTGGAGGATTTCAAAAATTCTCTTGAATGGGTGAATGAAAGAGTTTTCTGGCATGGATGGATGGGGAAAAGGCATGACCTAAACTAGTCTCTCTCTCATTTACTTCATTCATTCAACAGATAGTGTTTGAACCTGTACTAGGAGAAAGAAACTTGCTAGGTCTGGGCAACAGAGAGCCAGGCCCAACTCTCACAAAACCAGGATTTAAATGGGGGGTGGGGGGGGCAGAAATTAAACAAAGAGTGTCATCAATAACTGTGTAACACCAGACTCTGGAAAGTACTGCAGAGAAAAATTAAAGAGTGAGATGAGAAATTAAAAGAGGGACCTGAGGGCGCCTGGGTGGCTCAGTCGGTTAAGCGGCTGCCTTCGGCTCAGGTCATAATCCCAGGGTCCTGGGATCGAGCCCCGCATCGGGCTCCCTGCTAGGCGGGAAGCCTGCTTCTCCCTCTCCCACTCCCCCTGCTTGTGCTCTCCCTCTCTCGCTGTGTCTCTCTCTGTCAAATAAATAAATAAAATCTTTAAAAAAAAAAAAAAAAAAAAGAGGGACCTGACACCTGATTTCAGTTGTGAAGAAGTCTCCTTTGAAGAGCTCCTTTAAAATGAGCTTTAAAGAATAATTAGGGATTGATTAGAGAGAGGAGAGAAAAGAGGAAGGCAGAGGGAAGGGACAAGAAGAGAAGTGTATTGGAAGGGAAGATACATTTTTCAGCTGAAGGGACAGAATGCGAATATGTGACGTTTCAGAGACATGGAAGAGTTTGCTAGTTTGGAGATACAGGCAGAAGGTACAGGAGCATGAAATATGCCTGAAAAAGTAGGTAGAGGCAAGAGCACAAGTCCTGGTAGACCTTTTAGACTTTACTGAGGCCTCTCATCTTAAAACCAAACTAGCACAGAAGTGACATGTAGATAGTGGCCTTCAGACTTTTCACCACTTTTATTTTTTTTAAGATTTTATTTATTTATTTGGGTGGGGGGTAGCAGAAGGGAGAGGGACAAGCACAAACAGTGCTGAGAGTGGAGCCTGACCTGGGGCTCGATCTCACAGCCCTGAGATCATGACCTGAACCAAGATCACGACCTGAGCCGAGATCAAGAGTCAGAAGCTTAACCGACTAGCCACCCAGATGCCCCTTCTCACCACTTTTAAAGGGACAAGTGCTAGTCTGGACATGTTTGATTGTATTAGAACCATGGAGGCTCATGGGGCAACACTTTCTGGCCTCCCATCAAGCATCTGTCAACATTTATTTAATGTAAAAATGTAGGCAAACTTATCTCTGCACCTTCCCCAATTCCCAGATTATGTCCCATTTCTCTGCCTCTCCCTTCAGAGAGGTTAGAGATTTAGAGACCAGGAAAACTCTCCTTCTAGAATCTAGTATCTGCTTATCAATACTGATATGCATCAGTCTCACTTGGGGGAGTTTTCAGGCACTCCCTCTGTAACCCCCAGAGGTTCTGATTCATCAGATCCAGAAAACCTGTATTTTGAAAAATTTTTTGAGTGATTCTTGTATGTAACCAGGATTGTGAGTTACTAATCTTCAGGAATTAATTGAGAAAGATGTAGTGTTCTGATTCTATCTTCCACTTGTAGTAAAGCCAAGGAGAGAAAAGTTTTCTTAGAAAGATAAAGGGAGCTTTCCTTAGTCATGTAATAGTTACATTTACAGTAATAGCTAAAGCTTAATTTCTTCTAAAATACCATTGCTACTTATTTTAATTTGATGAATGAGCTCTAAATAGAATAACAGTGATAGGGTTTGTTTTCATCTATTTCATCTATTTCATCTATTTCATCTATTTCATTGAACACTTAACTTTTCACCCTAAATATCAAATAGAAGAGATAGTATAAGGTAATCCTATGCCCATAATACCAATATTTTTAAGCATGTTGCAAAGACAAGACTATTTAAAAAAAAATTTTTGAAGATTTTATTTATTTGAGAGAGAAGTGAGAGAGAGAGAGAGAGCATGAGCAGAGAGGGGGGTGGGGGGGAGGGGGAGAAGCAGACTCCCCTATGAGCAGGGAGCCCGATGTGGGGCTTGATCCCAGGACCCTGAGATCACGACCTGAGCCGAAGGCAGATGCTTAACTGAATGAGCCATGCAGACTATTTTCTTAATTCAATTTCTTTCTTTTAATTTTTTTATATTTATTTTATTTCAATTCCAGTATAATTAAGTGTTATTATTAGTTTCAGGTGTACAATAGAGTGATTCGATAATTCTATACATTACTCAGTGCTCATCATAAGTGTACTCTTAATCCCCATCCCCCCACCCACCTTCCTTCTGATAACTATCAGTTTGTTTTCTATAGCTAAGAGTCTGTCTTTTGGTTTATCTCTTTTTTATTTGTTTTGTTTCTTAAATTCCACATATAAGTGAAATCATATGGTATTTGTCTTTCTCTGACTTATTTCACTTAGCATTATATCCTCTAAATCCATCCGTGTTGTTGCAAATGGCAAGATTTCATCTTTTTTATTGCTGAATAATATTCCATTGTGTGTGTGTATGTATATATATATACATATATATATATGGACACTTATATATATATATATATATATATATATACACACACACATATATATATATATATATGTGGACACTTGGGCTTGCTCCATAATTTGGCTACTGTAAATAATGTTGCAACAAACATAGGGGTGCATATATCTTTTTAAATTAGTGTTTTTCTTTTTTTAAAGATTTTATTTATTTATTTATTTATTTATTTATTTATTTATTTATTTATTTGAGAATGAGAGAGGGTGAGCAGACAGGTGGGGGCAGGGGCAGAGGAAGAGGGAGAGGGAATCTCAAGCACACTCTGTGCTGAGCGCAGAACCCAATGTGGGGTTCGATCCCATGATCCCGAGATTATGACCTGAGCTGAAACCATGAGCTAGATGCTTAACCGACTGAGCCACCCAGACACCCCACAAATTAGTGTTTTTCTATTTGGGGGGTAAATACTCAGTTATGGATCATATAGCTATTCTATCTTTAATTTTTTGAGGAACCTCCATATTGTTTTCCACAGGGGGCTGCACCAGTTGGCATTCCCACCAACAGTGCACAAGAGTTCCTTTTTCTCCACAATCTTGCCAAAACCTGTTGTTTCTTGTGTTGTTGATTTTAGCCATTTGGACAGGTATGAGGTGATAGCTCATTGTGGTTTTCATTTGCATTTCCCTGATGATGAGTGATTTGAGCATCTTTTCGTGTCTGTTGGCCATCTGTGTCTTCTTTGGAGAAATGTCTGTTGATGTCTTCTTCCTATTTTTAAATTGGATCATTTGGTTTTTTGGTGTTGAGTTGTATAAGTTCTTTATATATTTTGGATACTAACCTTTTATATCCTTTGCAAATATCTTCTCCCATTCAGTAACTTGTCCTCTCGTTTTATTGGTGGTTTTCTTTGCTGTGCAGAAGCCTTTTATTTTGATGTAGTCCCAATAATTTATTTTTGCTTTTGTCTCCCTTGCCTCAGGGGACATGTCTAGAAAGATGTTGTTACAGCCAGTGTCTGAGAAATTACTATCTGTGCTCTCTGCTAGGACTTTTTTGGTTTCAAGTCTTACATTTAGGTCTTTAATCCATTTTGAATTTTATTTTTGTGTATAGTGTAAGAGAGTGGTCCAGTCTCATTCTTTTGGATGTACCTGTCCAGTTTTCCCAACACCAGTTTTTGAAGAGACTATCTTTTTCCCATTGTATATTCTTGCCTCCCTGCTTGTACATAAAATCATGGGTTTATTTCTGGATTCTCTATTCTGTTCCGTTGATCTATTGTCTACTTTTCCGTCAGTACCATACTGTTTGGATTATTACAGCTTTGTGATATACCCTGAAATCTGGGATTGTGATACCTCCAATTTTGTTCTTTCTCAAGATTGCTTTGGCTATTTGGGGCCTTTTGTGGTACCATACATATTTTAGAATTATTGGTTCTAGTTCTGTGAAAAATGCTATTGGTGTTTTGATAGGGATTGCATTAAATCTGTAGATCATTTTGGGTATGGGACATTTTAAAATATTTGTTCTTCCATCAATAAGCATAGAATATTTTTCCATTCATGTTGTCTTCAATTTTTTTTCATCAGTGTTTTATAGTTTTCAGAATATAGGTCTTTCACTTCCTTGTTTAAGTTTATTCCTAGGTAGTTTATTATTTTTGGTATAATTGTGAATGGGACTGTTTCTTAATTTCTCTTTCTGCTTCTTCATTATTAGTGTATAAAAATGCAGATTTCTGAATATTGATTTTGTATCCTGTGATTTTCCTGAACTCATTTATCAGTTCTAGTCTATTTTTGGTGGAGTCTGGAGGGTTTTCTGTATATATAGTATCATGTCACCTGCAAATAGTGAAAGTTTTACTTCTTCCTTACCCATTTGGATGCCATTTCTTTCTTTTTCTTGTCTTATTCCCGGGGCTAGGACTTCCAGTACTATGTTGAATACAAGTAGTGAGAATGGACACCCCTGTCTTGCTCTTGATCTTGGGGAAAAGCTTTTAGTTTTTCACCATTGAGTATGATTTTAGCTGTAGGTTTTTATGTGGTCTTTATTATATTGAAATATGTTCCCTCTAAATCTACTTCGTTGAGAGTTTTTATCATGAATGGATATTGTACTTTGTCAAATGCTTTTCTGCATCTATTAAAATAATCATGTGCTTTTTATCCTTTCTCTTGTTGATGTGATGTATGATGTTAATTGATTTGTGAATATTGAATCACGTTTGCATCCTAGGAATAAATCCCACTTGATCACGGTGAATGATTTTTTTAATGTATTGTTGGATTTGGTTGGCTATTATTTTGTTGAGGATTTTTGCATCTGTGTTCATCAGAGATATTGGCCTGTAGTTCTCTCTTTTTTAAAAAAGATTTTATTTATTTGCGATAGAGCAAGAGTGAGAGAGAGAGAGCGCACAAGCAGGGGGAGTGGGAGAGGGAGAAGCAGGCTCCCCGCTGAGCCAGGAGCCCGATGGGGGACTCGATCCCAGGACTCTGGGATCATGACCAGAGCTGAAGGCAGACGCTTAACTGACTGAGCCACCCAGCCGTCCTTTTTTTTTTTTTTTTTTTTTTTTTTTTTTAAGTGTCTTTACCTGGTTTTGGTATCAGGGTAATGCTGGCCTCACAGAATGAATTTGTGAATTTGGAAGCTTTCCTTCTAACTCTTCTTTAAATGTTCGGTAAAATCCACCTGTGAAGCCATCTGCTCCTGGACTTTTGTTTGTTGGGAGTTTTCTGATTACTGATTCAATTTCATTCCTGGTAATCAGTCTGTTCAAGTTTTCTATTTCTTCCTGATTCAGTTTTGGGAGGTTATATGTTTCTAGGGATTTATCATTTCTTCTAGGTTGTTCAATTTGTTTGCATACAATTTTTCATAATATTCTTATAATCCATCATATTTCTGTGGTGTTGGTTGTCCTTTCTCCTCTTTCCCTTCTGATTTTGTTTATTTGAGTCCTCTCTCTCTCTCTCTCCTTTATGAGTCTGGCTAAAGGTTTATCAATTTGGTTGATCTTTTCAAAGAACCAGCTCCTGGTTGCATTGATCTGCTCTATTGGTTTTTTTTTAGTTTCTATTTCACTTATTTCTGCTCTAATCTTTATTATTTTCTTCCTTCTTTAGGTTTTGGGTTTTGTTTGTTCTTTTTCTAGCTTCTGTAGGTGTAAGTTTAGGTTGTTTCTTCAATATTTTTCTTGCTTCTTGAGGTAGGCCTTGATTGCTATAAACTTCCCTCATAGAACAGCTTTTGCTGGATTCCAAAGTTTTTGGACCATGGTGTTTTCATTTTCATTTGTCTCCATGTATTTTTTAATTTCTTCTCTGATTTATTCCCTTACAATTTTAAATCTTTGATTAAATGTGTATATTGGAAAACATTATGTAGTGTCAAGAGCATGAGCTGTGGAATCCAATTACCTAGTTTTAATCCTTCCTTATGATTTACTACCTACATGACACTGGGTAAACCAGTTATACTTCTAAAGCCTCAATGTCCTTCTCTGCAAAATCAAAATGATGATAAAAGCATCTGCTTCATAGGGTTGTTGTGAGAATTAAATGAGATCATACTGCAGAAATGTTAGTATGGTACCTAACAGATTAATCCTTCAAATAATTTAGTTATGCTTACAGGAGACAATGAGACTTTTTATTCAAAAATAGCAACAATATAATGGGTATTCTCCCCATGACCAAAGACAGGGAGAGAGAACAGGTAGTAATGCCAATTGAGTAACTACAAATTGCCAAGTTCTTTGCCAGGCAGTTTATGGACATCATCTCATTTCCTTGCAGCAGATTTGTGAGGTAAGAATCATTATTTCCATGTTACAGATGGAGAAACTGAAGCTCAATAAAGTGAAGTAACTGAGAACCACATACCAAATAATCTGCAGAGTCAAGTTTGTCTAATTTCAAAGTCATATAGTTTTTCCTCACCTAAACAATGTTTTCCTTCTGGAGGAGGAAAGAAAATATATTTTAAGCCACATCCCGTTTAGGTTGGCTCCCAGATTATTTAACTGACACATATGTGAGTGTTTTCATCAGCTGTCAGTGTTTGCCTATGGTGCCCCTATCCCACTCAGTCTCTCCTCCCTGAAATGGCTGGTTGAGGAACACTTAGCCCACTGCTGGGACCATGTCCTAACTCTCAGTCAGGAAGTTTGCATCAGCTCCCAAGATGGACAGGAGACTCCTGTTATTTTACGGAGCCAGATCTGAGGTTTTAGACAGGCAGGGAGTAGGAGGAGTCAGGACTGGGAAAGTCGAATGATTCCCCTCCTGATGTCTAGTGGTTCACATCGCTAAGATAGATACCAGGCTGTGAATTGTGCCTCCTCAGCTGATCCCCATTCTGGATCAGTATCCCTATGAGTAATTTCTCTCCTGATTCTGGCACTCTGGACTTTCTACTACCACTGATGGATTTTTATCTCTATAGAGGGAAAAAAGGGATGCCCAGGCCTTGGCTGCGAGTGCTCACTCCACTACCCTTTGCTGCCCTCTACTGACCATACCTGGAAATTACATTTAACCTTTCAGGCCCTTGGCCCAAATAGATACTACAGTGAGTGAAACCAGGCACACAAAATTTGAGGTGCACCAAAAAACTAAGTAAATAAGATACGATATTTTAATTTCAATGTAGTATTTTAAAAAGTCAATTTTCAAAAAATACATGGTGAACAAAATATCTAAATGTACCCTAAAACAGTACTACTAGCTTATATGTACACAGAACCTGCCATCCATCTTTTCATTCATGAAAGAGGTCTAATACCGCAGTGGCAAATCACGCTATCAATACTGGTCAACCTTTTTCATCACTCACATATATGGGGGAAAAAACCCCAGAAAATTTAGAGTAAGTGAAAAACAAAAATGAGAAGGTCCAAGTGGAACAGATATTGTAACAGTCGAATCCTAAAGAAAACAAGTAAGAGAACAGGAAAAAAAAAAAAAACTGATTAAGAAAACAAAACCAACTAACATCTTCAGAGTCAAGAAGCCAAAGAATGGGTGGCTATAAAATAAGAACAAAGAAAAAGATTTTTTGGAAATTAAAGATATCATCGACCAAATTAAATGTACTAGAAAGTCTTGAAGATTGAGTTTCAGGAATCCCACTTGACTTTGACACTTGGAACATTCATCTTTCAGTTTTAATGACATAAGATTACCCTTTCTTTCTCAGTAAGTAGAGCTATTTGGTCCTTCGGTAAGGAGTAATTTAATCATTGGAATAATGGAAATGCTATTTTAATTTGTAGAATCAACGTATAAACAAAACTTGGAAGACAACAACTGTAAAAGAATCTGACTAATACTAACATTGATAATATAAAAAAAATGGAAGTCTGAATATTAAGGCAGCAGAGACGTGGAAGAGATAATGTCACAGATCTTTTTCACCTATTTATTTATATAGCAAAAAATCAAGATACACTGTCTAAAATTGATGTAACAAAATACAGACGTAAGCATACTCTTTAAAATGGTAATAACCAGAAAAATCAAAACAATGTAACTGGAAAATGTAGAAGCAGATGGATAAAAGAAATAAGTTTCTCATCTTTCAATAGATGCTATTTCAAGTTCATAAAACAAGAAATGAAAGTATTAAATAGGTTTCAGAGGTATTGTGATAACCACCAGTAGAACAGAAAATATTTAAAAATAGGGAGCTGGAAATGAGGAGTTGGGGAACAGGTTCAGGCAGGGAATTTCCTTTTCATTTGGTACCACTCTGTACTGCTTGTTTTTTAAAATGTGTGTATGTATTAATTTTACACTATAAAAGTTAAAAAAAAAAAACCCTGACTCTTTGCAGCTGCAGCTCTTGGCATCATTTCCTTCCCAGCTGCAGTCTCTTTCCTTACACCAGTGGTCAGATCCTACTGAGACAGGAAGGAGTAAGAGAGAAAAGAAAAGTTTCTGCCCTTAATTTAAGTGTCTTGGAATCTTTTTTATTTGTTTGTGCTTGTGTTCTGTCTTTTCAAATGGCGCCACTCTTTGGAATACTAACTTTTGACTACTTTCATCTGTGATATCTAGAATCTTCTTAAAGTCTTGCTAAACTTTGGTATCCTTCTGTTCGTTCTTGACAAAGAGTAATCCTGACTCATTGGCTCTTACTGCGACCGTGGTATTTTATTTCCTTAGAATCTTGGTTCTGGTCAACTACTTCCTAGCCAGGTCCAACTCAGCTTGCCTAGGTAGGAATGAAAAGTCTATGGAAGAGTGATGACAATTACTACTATCAGAACAAATAAGACGTGGCATATCAGTAAGTTAAACATAGTGCTAAGGGAGCAGGGTGACGTTCATTACCCCATTCCTCATGCACTGACAGAGGAGAATGTGTTTCACTCCACTGTTCTGGAGAGAACACATTCGGAGGAGTTTGGGAGTAGACGTTTTCTCTAGACCACAATCTTGCACCAAAGTGCCAAAAGCATGGGACACGAGACACAAGGAAATGAAACCAGAATATCTAAATTTTCGAAGAAGGCAATAATGTCTCAGGGTCACTCTCTAAATTTGAGAAACAAGGCAGAGGATCATAGGGGAAGGGAGAGAAAAATGAAACAAGATGAAACCAGAGGGAGACAAACCATAAGAGACTCTCAATCTCAGGAAATAAACTGAGGGTTGCTGGAGTGGTGGCGGGTGGGAGGGATGACGTGGCTGGGTGATAGACATTGGGGCGGGTATGTGCTATGGTGAGCGCTGTGAATTGTGGAAGACTGATGAATCACAGACCTGTACCCCTGAAACAAATAATACGTTATATGTTAATAGAAAGAAAAAAAAAAAAGAAAAGGTCCCTCCCTGAAAGTAGGCAATATATATGGGAGATGACTACACACGAGTCACCAAAACAAAACAGTAACAACAACAAACACAAAGAAATACACACACATATTAAACATGTGGAAGCACAACGGTTGCTGGGCGCTGTGTGCTCAGTGAATACGGACTCACAGGCTGTGGACTCAAGGCGGGTGCCTCTGGCTGGCTTGCCCTGGGACTGAAACCCAACAGTTCCCAGGTCCTCGCTGTCTCCAATAGAGGGAGCACTAAGTTACCTGCCACGCCATTACCTATTCACTTAATTGGGGGACCACAGTTTTGTTTGTGACAACTTCTATAGGGGAGATGCAGTCTCTTTTGTGACTGCTGACCCCTTGGAGACTAGAACTAATTCGAGGTTCGAACCAACTTTGAAGAGGCTGAAGAAGCTACGCCCATTCCTGTGAAATCCCAGGACACCGCTACAGCTACCGGAACCCAGGCTCTGCGTAAAAGCCTCTGGCTGACACTGAGCCAACTGTATACGATTGAGAATGAAGGCACTTGGACTTTAATTTCTATGGGCTTTTGTGAGGGGATTTAGTTTGGGGGGAAGTGGAGTCATAAACAAAGAGTGTCCTATTGTTCAAATTTGGGACATTTTCGTGTGGATACAGTCTCTGTGTTCATTTCATCAAAGTCTGGTGAGCCACTTTGGACAACATGACTGGACCTAATTAGTGATACGAAATGGACCGGAGAGTTAACTTTCAGCTTAGCGTGCTGCATGGCGTTCTACCGGACTCATGGGGCCGGAGTCTTTTGTGGGCAGAAAGCAAGATGCCCTTCAGCAGTTCCAGAAGGACTCTGTGGGGAGGAGGCGAGTTCAGGCGTGTGTGAGCGCAGCAGTAGCGGGAGCAGGCGCGGCTCCGCTAAGGGGACTGCTGCCCTGGCTCCCTTCGGAGGCTGGAGCACAAAGGGCTACGACATTGGTTCTCAGCCTCCCATCGTGTGTGCGCGGCCTTCTTACCTTGTCTACATTTGCATCATCCATACAAAATACTGATATGTTTTTCTTTAAACATTCAGAGTGGACTTTAGAATCTTCGCTCATGGTAATGTGTTAGAACATGTTATACGTTTTTCTGAATACAGATTAAAATACATAGTTACTAAAATTAAAAAAAAAATGCCCGTGAGCATGCTACCTAAAGCAACTCACAGGACGCCCGTGGAACGCACAGTGTAATACACTAAAAAGCTTAAAAAGCTGGCAAATATTCAACGAGAGGGATGCATGCTACTCCACTCTCCAGGTCTCCATTCCAATCCTGATGACAGAAGGTGCTGTTGGGCAGAGATCTGGGGCCCCTCTCTCCACTGTCTCTCTCACACCATTCCAAGCAACAGAGAAAAGACCTTTCTAAGACTTATAGGAGTTCGAGTCAAGTGCTTTCTTATTGTGCCCTTGGCGTTCAGGACGCAGGGCTTCTTGCTCCCATGTTGGAGTGGGCTTGCGCGAGGATGCCTGCAGTTGCCTGGCCATTCCCGGCTCATTTCTGGAGGTGTAGTAGCAAACCCTGTTTCTGCTTGAGATCTAAGCCTCACTCTACCCAGCTTTGCTAGGGAACCCCATGATTTGGATGATAACATACATCTCAATCGCCTTCTGTCTCCTCTATTTCTCACTCGTTCAAATTCCAACACAGCATGTAGTTACAAAAACAAGTGAAAGAATGAGAGAAGAAAATGTTGATGGAAGAAGATGCATGCAGCTATGGTACAGCAAAATACTGTGTGTATATAAACATTTAATGATCGCTTGTTATGAAAAAGTGTTTTTTAAAAAATTAATGAAACTTGATACTCAAAATACTGTTGAGTTCTCCTTCCCCAACTTGGGGTTAGAGTCATGTAGCAGTCTAGTCTTTTTGGCTGAGTCTGTGCACACTGGAGCAGGGGCACCCTCCTTTGTTCCCTAGTCTCTGAGAAGCAAGGAGATATACTAGAAAGAATATTGGCCTTGGGGTCGGGCCTGGGGACAGATTCTGGATGTTTGAAGTTGGGCAAATTACCTAGGCTCCCTGAATCTCAGGTTTTACGTGTGTAAAATGGCAACAATAACCTTCCTAGGGTTGTTGTGAGGATTAAAGGAAATGCGTGTGAGTCAGCGAGACTGCCATTCAGAAAGAAATTCACATCCATGTCTAGGTATCCACTGGGCATGTCCCTATCTAGATAGTTTTTAAAGAGGTTTGGCATCTTTCCCTTGCATGGAAGTGGAGCCTGAGCGGTCGTGCTTATATTCAGAGGCCTTTTTCAGCACAGATAAAATGCCAAAACAATAAAGATTTTGATAGGATGTGTACCTTTGTGCAAACAAGCTTGCATAGCAAAATGGTGCAGATAAACGCAGATGACAATGGACTTTATACAAATAAATGAAATGATGTTTCTCTAGTATAAAAATAGATCAAATGGTAAGAGCACAAAAATAGGTGAAACGGTAACATAAACTGACTTGTGTAATCAGAGGGTCAACTCTTGACATTTTTCTCTCTAGGCCTTTTCTAATAGTTTTGTTGCTAAGGCTACAGTGTTTTTGCCAGATTGGAACAGCATTGTCAACTCTAATGAAGATTAAGTAGCTTTCCCAACTAGATTTTTTTTAATAAGCATCAGTTAATACTGCTGGCTTTCAAAGCCATGTTCGTGAAGAATGGAAAGATCTTTAAAGATCTGTTCTTAGAAAATGTAGCTCATAAAATTTGGAATTTAGCAGCATTTCTATTCCATAGTTATTCCAACACAAATTTTTATCACGGTTACACTGAACAAAATAACTTAAAATCTAATTTCACATATTTAATTAAAACAAGAATAAGAAATTATTATTTACAACTTTAGCCAAAAATTAATTCCCTAAAGAGTAACTGAGGTTACTTAACGAACAATTCTTTTGACTAGTGGGTAAAGTGTTTCACAATTGCTCACAAAGGCACACTTGATTTATTCTTTGCACAATATGGATAAGTTACAGGAAGTCATCTGAGGAAAGTGTAAATACAAATGCACCCAAAGAGACGTAGAGTTTTGTAAAGCGGAGTAAATGAAAACCAGTTTGCTCTGGACACTCAATTGCTAAGAGGATGTCAAAGGTAAGAGCCATTAGGAAACGGGTGAAGAAACACTCCTTTTGATGTGCTTGCTGAGGAGCCAGATGAGCTTCCTTGGTCATGGACAGAAGAGACCATCTAAACTCTAAAAAATGTAGTGCAGTTTGCACGCCCGCTGATTCCGCAATTCTACTTGTGCACTAAAGCATGAGAATTAAATTAAATAATTCATGTGAAGTGCTTAGCCAATTACAGATGCTGTATTTCCTTCCTTGGATGTCTATATTTTTGTAGCCAGAAATCCCACTGTTAATTTCCAATAAGAAAAGCTGAATATTACAGCCTTTAAAGTCAAAAGTTCACCTTAATTTGAATATTGCAGCATTAGTGACATCTGGTGGAAAATGAGTTACAATGCGGCATTATAGCTATTCTGATCTTTCCTGTCTAATAATAATATTATCACTTTCATCACATTTTCACATACCCCTTTCCCCAACTCCATGGGAGGAGTATACTTCCCTGCCCCACTGAAGTTTGGCTCAGCCACAAGACTTGGCCAAAATCAGTGGAATGTGGGCAAAAATGTCAGTGTCAAAGTTTGGAAACTAAGCTTTAAAAGTCCTGGCTAGCTATTGCCCCTTCAATGGTAGAATGAAACATGTGACCTGCAGATTTGCATGAGAATAAAACAAGCACCCCAGATAATCCACAGACTTACAGGAAAAAAAAAAATGCTTACGGTTATTCTATGGTTGTTTGCTATGAAGCGAAAGCCAACTAAAACATGAGATCGTTATACCTCTGTGTAAAATTCCCATCCAGGCTTGACTTCCCTGTCCAATTGATGACACTGGGAGAAGAGTCCTGAAGACCGGGTGTGGTTCAGTCCCATCTGGGGCTCTGTTTCAGACCTCGACAGGCCCAATCGGAACATGTTGTTTTCATTCCTGTACCTATGGTAAGCAAAACCGAGTCAGAGTCCAGGCCAGGCCTATCAGAGGCCTATCAGACTCTCTTGGAATCTTGGCTTCTCTGTTTCACATGGTATGGAAGTCACGCACGTTTTGTTTTTTTTTTTTCCTAGCAAATCTTTATTTAAATTCTACTTAATTAACATATACTGTAATATTAGTTTCAGGAGAATTTAGTGATTCATCACCTACATGTAACACCCAGTACTCATCAGTCATTCCCAATTCTTGAACCTGTTGGTTTAAATATCTCCCTCCTAAGGTGAGCTTCAAGGTAGAGGAAAGAAGGCAGGACAAGTTTAGCTGGAGCCATAGGCCAAAGCTTTTCCAATTGAGCTTTACCAACAAAGCTCATAGCTTTGTATTTGTATTTCTTAAATGATACATAATCTATAAGGGGGGGAAATTAGCAATGTTAGAAATCACAAATTAAAAGTGATAATATTAGGGTCATTTAATTTGGTAAATAAAAACACAAATGACAGAAATTTAAGTATTATCAATGATATATTAAGAAAGTTGCTACCAGTGAGCTTTTGTGGGGGAAGAACCACATTATTTCCGGCCATTTAGCAGAGGCATTGTGTTTCCTAAAGCAGTTACTGCTTTCTGAAAAGAATTTCAAACTTTTGTCCCAAAAGTAGTTCCAGAATTTTCAACTCTCTCCATATTTCTACTGAACTTCCATTTCTGCTTTCTTTCTCAACCTAATGTGTCATGTTATGAAGGTTATGTACAGCCAAGAATGCAAATGTTTTAATCTTACTAGTGACCACTTTGTACTATATCTCATGTTGGAAAACCAGACGCTTGACCATACCTAATTCAAAATCATTTCCATTTCTGCATAACTACTTTTCTTATTCAGGCAAGAGTTGTGGGTGGACCTCTAAAATTAGATAGCTTCAACTCTCAAGGGAATGGGCTTTTGCAACAGCATTCACTACACCCATCATCAAATACGGGGACCTACACTTGTCTTGTAGTGAGAGAATTGCCCTTTATTCTTAACAAGCAGGCAACAGGATCAAACAGATCATTCAGGTGAAATAACAAAGACAAATACATATGTGATAAATCTGTGTAGTTACTTCTTGGAAGCTTGCCATGTACTTTCCTCTCCTTCATATCTCAAACTTCAGAAAGGCCAGGACCCTGTTTCAGTCATCCCAATACTTGGCACGTTAACAGGTGTTCACTTTGTAATTTTTGAAGGAATGGATACAGGCTATGTGTTTTTACTTTATAGTGAAGATTAACGAGTTAATACATATAAAGAGCTTAGAACAGTGCCTGATACTAAGCACTTAATTATTACAAAATGAGATAAGATTTAGAACAGAGATTAGAAGAGACTTTTTAGAAGTCTGCCTTCAACTGACCTTGGCAAAATAAGGAAGACTAGGCTAGCAATAAGGCTAGGAGTATAGAAAAGTTCTACAGCCCAACATACGCTAACAAATGACATGTATTATTTTATACAAAGAATGATGCTTATTTTAAGTCCACAGTTATAAGATTAAAGGGGTATAATCAAAGCTTGTCCATTAAATTGAAAGCACCTCCAGACTGACTCAAGTTTGTATTCTTAGGCCCTGGTAGGTACAAGATATTATTTGCTATACTGAATCCATCCTACTATTTAACTGTGTTAATACCACACCAATATAAAAATATGTTAAGACAAATTAAAATATACATACTTAACTTTATTACATCATTTAAAGCTTGATTTTATAAAACATAAAAAAAAAATTTTAAGTGTTCTGTATCACAGGAATTTAAACAGTGGCAATATACATAGCTTTGTAAGTTCAAGTTATATAAATTAAAATCAAATAATTGGAAATGCTTTTAATACGGAAAATATACAAATAAAATAAATGGCAAAAGGACCTAACAGGAGCAGTATTTCATTACTTACAGATTATCATTAGATAATTTCAGGATCTAAACAAAGACTCTGAATATTCGGACTTCTTTTGCTGTATTTTATATTTAAATATCTGCCTACCTATATTCCGAATCAAGGTACTTGACCAAAAGGTTTAAGAAGGCATTTAGCTTTATGGCAAAAGCTTTCCATCTACAGTTACCACCTTTAAAGGAATTGACATTAACAATGCTGATGTAATCTGCTAGTTCCCTTCTGAACAATGTGCAATAATTTATACCAACCCTGTATAAAGTCATACAGGTACCAAAAAATGGAACAATTATGCACAGTTCAATACAAGTATAATGTTAAGTTTTCCCCATCTAAAAATTAACCAGTGAAACAAAATGTATCAACTATAGTTGACTTGGTTTCAGGAAAACCACATCTGAGAGTTATAAGTACATCACTGTCCTTATCTTATCCTCAGTCATTGACAGGAATTTTGTAGGCCACCATGCTATTTACTTTGTGGATTGTAGTAGTAAATAAACGAAGGGACGGACTTCCTCAGAATTGGTAATAAACTGTGGTCCCGACTCTTCCCATTTTTCAGGTACAACCAAATCTTTGTCTGTATGTATCAGTAGATCAAATGAACCTAAATTGGCGATAAGATCATTAAAGTACAATTATTTTTTTCTAAAGTACAACCACCCTTCCTGTGTCTTTCACATTTGAACCATCTATAGTGTCAGAAAAGCTAGTTTACCTTGATCTCTAATCAATTATATTAACTAATTGCTTTTCCTCAATGGAAATTTTAGTACAGAAAACACTGTACTCCTTTTACTTTATGAAAAACTCAAGTTTTTTTTTTTTTAAAGAGAAAACCACTAAAAATATTTGCAGAAAGTATAAAATTAATCATGAGACAGCATGAATCTAAGCCATAGAAAAGATAATACCTTGGTTCTGTGACAGCTGTATCCCAGTGCCCAGAACAGCATCTGGCATGTAGTAGGTATTTAGGATATATCTGATGAATGAAGGAGTAACTAAGAAAACAAAGACACAATTATAGCTATAAATCTTAATTATATACATAGAAATGTGTAGAAAATAAAAATAATGAAAGAAATTACATCAAAATATTCAAGAGTGAGTACTGTAGAATACTTTCATTGCTTTCCTTTTCAGCACTTGTAAATTAAATGCAAATAGCATTACTTTAGCTTTATCACACTTTTCTCATTCATATAACATGACATTTATAATTAAGAAAAAACTTAATGAGCGCGTTAATTCTTAAAGTAGTAGCTTAGTCTTTTCCACAACAAATTTAAGCCAGTGTGAAGTTGTATAATACTTACAAGAAACTTCCAATAGTGGCAGAAATGTCACCGTAGCTGTGATCTGTCTGATCACTGAACGGATTTCATCTTGGATAGCTTTCTGAGACTTTTCTCTGGGTGCACTATCAAAGAAACCAATTAATTCATTTTAAGTTTTAACAAGTTATTTGAAACACAGGTAAGATTATTTATCTGATTAAATGCTTCCAAAATCAAATAAGTAATGCATTCAAAAGGAGTTTTTTTTTTTTAAATGAAAATAAATATATGTCCTTAAGAAACTTAGTAGGCCCAATATGTATCTCTATTATTTCATTTATCCTTCCAATCATTTTTTAGGGTTGTTCTTAGTATCAGGTCATTAAATAACAGATGACTAGAAAACCTGCCAAGTACTTCAAGTCAGGAAAGCTTCAGCATGTCTTAAAATAAAGATAACAAGGAGTATCTAAAATATTGAATCGGTATAATCATTTTGGCATTTTTAGTAATGCCTAAATGTCTAATTTCCTATTGCCTCAAATAAGATGTTAATCGTGTATGGCGTTAATAATTAAACATTTTCTAAAACAGACCAAAGGCTTCAGGAGCAAACTCCATCATTTCATTATGAGAGAGAGTTCAGAGTTTACAGGTAAGCATGCCTAGGACGATGCTAGAAATTAGCATATAATGATGGGCATCTCCCATCCAGATAATCTAAAAACTTCAGTTTAATAAGTGTCTAAGGAGGGGCGCCTGGGTGGCTCAGGTAGTTAAGCGACTGCCTTTGGCTCAGATCATGATTCCCGGGTCCTGGGATTGAGCCCCACATCGGGCTCCCTGCTTGGCGGGAAGCCTGCTTCTCCCTCTCCCACTCCCCGTTTATGTTCCCTCTCTCGCATGCTCTATTAAATAAATAAATAAAATCCTAAAAAAAAAAAAAAAAAGGGGGAGTGTCTAAGAAGTTTGTAGCATTAAATGAAATACAGTAGAGCTGCACAGTAAGCTGGGAGAAAGTCTAGGATAATACTTCATGGTTAAAAGTACCTTTCTACAATTCATGAAATGGCCCACCTAGGACGGACACCATGGTAGCTTTACATATAGCATCATAAACACTAAAGTTTGAAATTTATGGATTTAGCCTAAGCGCAATGATGTTAAAAGTCCGTGATAGGCAAAATTCTTTCGTGAGCACAATTTGTGAGCCCAATCCTTCTCCACAGGAGATTAAAGATCACATCTAACATACTTAGAAACAAACTACTTTATATGAAACTAGTTCAATATAAGTAGAACTCATCTAGTAGAAGAAAACAGTTTTGGAAAAAGATCTGTAAAAATGGAAGCAATTTACTTCATACTTACCTGTCATCTTTGGCAGTCTTGTCACACTCAATATCAAATTGCCACCTTTCAAGGACCTCACCACTTTCAATATTTGAGATGACAACCACCAGTTTCTGAACTGAACACTTGTATAACCAATCTGCAATACATAACGAGGAATCTTTTTTGTTTCACTGCATTACAAAACAACTCTCTTCCCAGGTCTCACTTTCTATCCTCAGCAAATTCCTACCGCTAGTATTTTGGAACTCTGCCAACCTGTACAGAAAACCTGCCCCACAATAACCTAGCTCCTGTTTTCAAATTCTCAGTATTTGTACCAGATATAGTACTGAGTGCTGAAGACAGAGTAGAAAACAGGAAGTACACCCTAATCCAAGTAAGATGCAGGAGATGGCCATTAATCTAATCACTGCACCGATAAATATAAGATTCTAATTGTGGTAAACGCTATGAAGGTGCAGTATGTGACGCAATGAGAGCATAAGAGAGGAAAATTGGACTCACTCAGGGAGTTCTCACTTGACTTCAGTTCTACAAATAAATTATCATTAAATATGCAAAATGATACAGAAAAGGGTACAGGTCTTAAATATTGAAAAGGGAAGAGCATCTGACCAGAGGATTGAAAGAAGGGTAATACAACTGCAGTAAAGAAAGGGGAGAATGAACAAGGTCAGTTTGTGTACGATACACAGGGGTCAGACCATGCAAGGCCATATGGGCCAAATTAAAGAAGTTACACTTCAAGAACCAGGGAAGTCATTACTGTATTTGAAGTATGGTGTGATGTAATTAAATTTGTATTTCAGAACTATCCTTCTGGCTGTGATGTGGAAAGCAGAGTAGAGGTAAAGAGGGGATCTAGAGACACCAATTAATTAGCAATTCAAGCAAGAGGTAATGAAGGCTTAGAGAAGGATAAGCTGGTAGAGATGGATCAGCAGATAGATTCAAGAGACTTCATGGTTAAAACTGTTAGGATTTATTGACTACTTATGAGTAAGCAAGAAGAAAGACTGAGATAGCTCCCAACTTCCTAGTTTATATCGCTAGTTGGATGGCTGATCCATTCACTGAGAAAAAGAATGCAAATGGGAGATGATGCTTAAGTTTTAAGATTTTATTTTTAAGTAATCTCCACACCCAACATGAGGCTGGAACTTAATATCTCGAGATCAAGAGTTGCATGCTCCATTGACTGAGCCAGCCAGGAGCGCCTTAAGTTTAGTTTTCAGGTATCACTGGGATAGCCAGATGAAGATATCAACGGAGCCACGAAATATATGAGCACAATTAGGAGAATTGGGTTGGATGTACATTTGTGAGTCAACTACACCAAGGTTGTTAGTGAAGCTATGTACATGTCAGACATCATCCTAGAGAGAGATTATAGTGAGAAGAGGGCCTCAGGACAAGCCCTGAATTAATCTTGGAAATTGGGATAGTATACTCAGGAATCTGTAGTGGTTTTTTTTCTTTTTTTAAGAGACAAAACAATTTTGTAATATTTAGGGTTTGTGGGCCACCTAGGTCTCTGTTGCATAGTCTTTAAAAAACAGCCCTTTAAAAATCTGAAAACAGGGCGCCTGGGTGGCTCAGTTGGTTAAGCGACTGCCTTCGGCTCAGGTCATGATCCTGGAGTCCCGGGATCGAGTCCCGCATCGGGCTCCCTGCTCAGCAGGGAGTCTGCTTCTCCCTCTGACCCTCCCCCCCTCATGCTCTATCTCATTCTCTCTCTCAAATAAATAAAATCTTAAAAAAAAAAAAAAAATCTGAAAACATTCTTAGTTTGCAGGCAGTACAAAAATAGCCACTTGCTAGACACGGGCTGTCGTATGTATCAACTTTTTCTTGACATATATCAACTTTTTCTCAATTTAGCTCTGAAAAGGAAGAAATTGGGTAGTAACTTAAGGATTTGGCGTGGGTGGAAATTTTTTTCTTTTAAAACTGAAGAGAGATCAAAACAAAGAAATCAAAAATACCAGAGAAGAACTAGGATAAAATCCTTAAGGCTAGAAGAATGGGGATTCAGATTGAACAATTTGCCTCTAAGAAGAGCAATTCCTCCATTTTAACTAAAATAAAAGGGAGAAATTAAAGAGGAAGGTCTGCTACATCCGAGGTGAAGAAATATCCTCAGTGTAGTCTTAAAGGAGACAACCCAAAAACCAGTAGCTTAGGTGGGGCTTGCTTCTCCATCAAATTAAGATGATATAGATTATTAGTTGCTTACTAATAATCTTACTTTTTAGCCCTGAAGATAATCCAAAAAAAAACCCAATTAATCTAATTTTAAAAATAAAGCTACTTGATACAAAGAAATATATATGACTCATGAATTAAGAAAAAAAGATGACTAGTGTTTTTTGGAACTAGTTTTGGAAGATCAAATGGGGAGCTACGGAGAAACATCCTACAACAGAAAAATTAGAAGTGAGAATCCTAAGTAGAGAAAAATATGAGGGGAAAAAGGAATAGATGGAGAACAAGTATTGATTCAATACAGTAATTTCTTGAGCTAAAGAAAAACAGTGAGTGTTCAGATAGAAAAGGCTTACTGATTAAAGGCAGGATTTTAAAAAAGACAAATGGAAATATATAAAAAATAAAACTCTACTGGGTGCTCTATTACTTAGCAGTTCTTTTCTTTAAGTTTAGTTTCCAGGTTGGATCCAATTTTATTTTCCTTTAAGTAATGATGGCTTTAAACTCTAGGCAGTTACAGAAAATATATGTTAAAAATATACAGTGGATTTTTCTCCGATAGTGAACACCATCATAAGGACAGAAAATTCCAACTTGTTCCATCTGGCTACATGAACTGCAAAAATCATTTCTAAGGAAGTTGATGGAGACAGTTTTGTGAAGCCATATCAGATTCCTAATATCAAGATATTCAACCCACTCAAACTGCAGTATGGGAAGGGTGGACTTTCTTTCAATTTATATATTATTTGCTTCCTTCCAATTAAGAATCACTATATTTGAGGCTGTAGTGTTTTATACCTTTTTGTACAGAGCTGAAAAATGACCACCAAGATGCCAGAAAATATGGGTTTCTACAAGGCCTGCAAAACTCAAAATGGTTTGCAACAATTAAATACCTTTCGGCGGTTCCACCACATTATTTAGGTATTTTATGAGCTCAGGATCCGTTGTTACAAGCAAGGTGAGTCCATATTTCTGCACTCTAGTAAAGGTTTCAGATGGATATATGCCACGCTGATATAAAATGCTGTTGATGCCAAATGCCGGAAACAAAAGGAATGTTAAAGAAAAGTCATTATCACTTTGTAACTCTGGAAAATAAAACATATTTAGATGTGGCTACGTTTCATTAATGGTATAAAACCATAAATGCCTTAACGTGTTTGTGGGTGTTTTGCTGAAAGCAGAGTAGGTAAAAAGTGGCATTAAACATTCTTAAAACCTTGCTTCTAATTAAGAGAGAACACGATACCTGCATTTCTGTGGCAAAAAAAGAGAAAAGCGCCAAACGGCATTAATCTACTGTCAAAGTAGTACTACAACTCACTGTAATCCAAGTCCCAATTCAGATTATGTGGTTAGAGGGTGTCAAAATAGGCTTTTGCATCTCAGTTAGCAACTGATTAACTGTTCTCTGCAATGCTCTCAGCAAACCTTTCCCTCTTTTTCCTCCTTTTCTCCTCACAAGTCCTGCCAGATTCTATCAGAAGGCACAACTGTCCTGGTCCGGAATGGCGTTTCCTAAATCTAGTCCATCACCGCCAATACCAGAATCAAAGAGGGGCCGAGGGGTTGTTAAAAATATACGTGGCCCCCACCCCGGCCCTACGCCCTCTTAAGTCGCGGAGGCTGGGGGCGGGCGGAAAGGGCCTGGCTCTGTAGTTGAAAGCAACGCTGCAGGTGGAGGGGCTACATCGCGCCGCAGGCCTCAGCAGCACCTAGGCCTCAAGCTCCACCATTAGCAAGGAGCCCGGAGGCGGCGTCTGCATCCGCTTCTTCCTAGATTCTCCCGCCGGGCAGGAGGCTGGGGCAGAGAGAGCTTAATTCTCGGCCTCGCGGCCTCGCGGCCTCCCCTCCGCCCCCTACCGCTTCCCCCGCCTCCGTGGCTGAGCCACGGGCCTACCGGGCGGCCTGGCCTCAGTTCACCCCGCCCTCCGGCCTGCGCGAGGAGGACTTACAGAAGAACTCGGCCACGGTTTCGGCGCTCCCGCGCAGGGTGATGCCTTGCTCCCGGGAGAGCTGCAGCGCCATGGCCAGTCCTACAGACGAAGGAGTGCGCTTCCCCCCGGCAGAGAGCGACGGCGGAGACGCCCACAGCAGTTCCCCGCCACTCGTTTCAAAAGTAACGGCGCAGCACGCCCTCGGGCCTCGGCGCAGGCGCGATGAGCCTCTAGGCCCCGCCCCGTGGGGCGGGGCCTGCAGGTCCTCTGGGCGCTTTTCGGAGCTGGCCTGTCCGCAGGCGCAGGGGGTAGGCGTGGTCGCCCAGTTCTGGGTGGTCAAGCTCCGCAGGGTCCCGGCTGGGCGTGTGTAGTTGTGGTCTACTAGACCGGCCTGAGGGAAGAAGACGCCAAAACCTGGTTTGGGTTTTTTTTTTAAAGATTTTATTTATTGGGGCGCCTGGGTGGCTCAGTCGTTGGGCGTCTGCCTTCAGCTCAGGTCGTGGTCCCAGGGTCTTGGGATCGAGCCCCGCATCGGGCTCCCTGCTCCGCGGGGGGCCTGCTTCTCCCTGTCCCACTCCCCCTGCTTGTGTTTCCTCTCTCATTGTCTCTCTCTGTCAAATAAATGGATAAAAACCTTAAAAAAAAAAAAAGAATTTATTTATTTGAGAGAGAGAGAATGAGAGAGAGCACATGAGAGGGGGGAGGGTCAGTTTCAGATATTTTAAATACTTAAATATTTACGTGGAATTACTTTAAAAGAAAATTTTGTTGCACACCATATTCAAAATGCTAAAAATTGTACACCTTGAGGTGTTGAAAACATGATCTTATGAAAATATCAGCCATTTTCACAGATCTGAAAAAAAGCTACTGAATTGTACTATATGCCTACTTAAGTTTTTGTTAGCTAAGCAAATAGATTTATTTTGAGATATGCAACTATGAATAATTGCCACTGCATTAATTCTACCACATTGTTAGGAATCATGACCTTGCATTGCAGACTCTAAAACGGATCTGAATTTGAAACCCTGAGAACACTAGCGATAGAAGGGCAATGAGAAACATCATTATAAGGGCTCCTACAGCTTCTTTTAGGAGGAAAGAATCTGATACACATGAGTACTTTCAGGGCACTAAAAAAGCAGCTTAAAGCTGACCATATGAACCCTGTTTATAAACAATACAAAAAGAAAAGGTCATTACTGCATCAGAATTACCATCATAAAAAATATTATAAATAATATTAAAGTCACACTGAGTCAATAACCACAGGGTTTTATTATCTTCAACACTACTGACAGCTTAATAAAATATGCTTAACAAATCATTTGTTTGAAAACTGAAAACGATATTCCTATGTAATTACAGAAACAGTGTTTTTAAAAAGTGGATGGCAATATTTATTTTATATCCATCATCTGATTTTAATACAAATATCTTGCCAATAAAAATGTTACAGCTTTTAGAGATAAGAAAAAAATATGAAAGAAAGAAAAGAGAAAAGAAAAAAGTCTCAAACACAGGACCCAGAATGTCAACTAATTCAGCACAGTTTTGCAGTGTCAAGTAAAAAGTCTCTCATAGAAAGTTACATGGAAGTGTAAAACTTCGGTTTCTGGACTTTGAGCCAAGCGGTCATAAAAACTGGTCCTCATTAGTAACTCCTATTTCCATTATATGTCAAATATTCTCAAGCTTTTGCCTAGTACAAAACAAAGCAATAAGAAGTCAATCACGTTACCCCTACAATACTAAATGATCTAAAACATAACCCACAATGGCAGAAATGATTAGTAACTAATGAAAGGTAACATTATTTTAATATGCTGTCAAGAATAACAACAGCTGTTAAAGTGGCATTAGCACCCGGAAGCCTTCATTTGCAAATGCATGAAGATTAGAGCCCTTAATTAACACAGTAGTATCTCAGGCGGGTAGAACTGCAAAGTTGTCTAGAATGGTGAGGGTGGGAGTTTCCATATGTTGTAGTTTACTAGTCTCCAGTTAATTTTTATGCCAATAGATTATGTTCTGAATTGTTCAACTGACACTCAAATTCACATAAACAGGCTGTGATTACTAAAAAGCATCTATGCTCCAAGCTTGTAGCTTTGAACTAGGTGCTTAGCTCTGTATTTGAAGATAGTTATAGGAAACAATGTAATATAGCAGCCGAACTGCTTTCAAGGTCAACCAAAATTCACGGGTATTTAAATGAGAATTTAGGGATGCCAGAAACCTTCATTCTGTTCAGTGACTACTACTGAGTACAGATCATTCAGTTTGGGAATAGGATAAAAAAGCATGCATGAATGTCATGCATGGAAGTAGTTCCATCAACATGCCTGTTTACCGGCACAGATGGCCAATCTAAGTGAATCCAAATTTATTTTAAATTTAAAAACATGTTAAATGTTTCTACAGAACTGTCTCATGGGGTCCTGAATCACACACAGTACTCATTTTACACTTACAGAGTGTAACAAACAGGATAAAAGCAGAGTAACAGCTTCTAGTTAAAAGAAAAAAAAAAAAATCCTAGCTATAAAGTTAAAATGTCTGCAATAAGTTTTTACCACAACCATATGAATCACACTGGGTTTAGAAGTTTGGAATTTTTATAATCAACTACTGTCTAATCTCTCAATCTTAAATCTCTAGTTAATGCCACCAAATATAAGCCCAAACAGGAACCTCTGACTACACACAAGCTCTTAGATCATATTCTTTAAACTGACAACTTTCAGCACTTTATACTTAATGAGGGCCTGTACTACTCTTAAATAGTTTACACTTTCGTTTTCCAAGTTTTACTCAACATAAACTCTTAGAAATATATAAGAATATATATACACATACATGTCATAGAAAGTGGTCAGCCTATTGTCAACATCAACTATAATATAAAAACCGTAACTAAAAAAGTCTTTATATAGAGTTTCAGATGATCTAAATTTTACACAGAAAAGTGTAACTTTGAGAAATGAGGACTGTAATCCTGTGCTACTTGGGAGAAAAAGTAATGTGAAAAGAAAATTAAATGTAACCCCTTCCATTTAACTTCCAATAAAATGTTACTTTCAAAGATTTGGCAGGCTCTGAGTGAAGTGTTCTTATGTATGACTACTTAAAAAGATCACCAAACTATCCTAAGTTTCTGTCTTTAAAGGGAGAGAAGGAAAAAAAGAAGAGGACACTGATGTTGATTTGTAAGACAAATCACTTTTTTCTTTCAACTACTAATAATCTGCCTACAGAACATCTCCAAAGAACAGCCTGACACACTGAAAAAAATCAGCCCAGCTCTCCTGCCCGCTCCCCATTCAATGGGGGCAGAAAAGTGGAAGTGTGCAAGGGTGAAAGGAAACTAGGGACAGATGGCCTCGGAGTAGCAGGTGACCTTTGAAAACTGGGGGCCCACAACAATCAATAATTCCAGATCTAGATGGCCTTCGTGCCTCACCCCGAACTCGCAGGAAACTGTCCTTTGAAAAGAAACCACTTTTCTTTTCAGGGTTTATCCTCTGGTTGCTCCAGATTCAGATTTTGAAGGAAGACAGCCAAAGCGGGGAAAGAGGACTTTAAAAGGAGGGCGGAGTAATTAAACGGAAGAGATAAGATTTGCCCTAAGCTATCGCCTCTGTCCAAGACCCCCGAAAGGGATGAAATCGACACAAACTCGTTTAGGAGAAACTGCCTTAAAAAGAGCCCCTTCTAAAATCCCAAAGGAATACACCGTAAGAGAATAAAGGAAGACAAAAATATCAGACAGTCCATTTTCAATGAAGCATCCCTCTGCCCCCCCGCCCCCGCTGGGCGCCCCCAGCCAGCACCCAGCCCCGCGCCCCCAAGGTAAAGTGGCAAGTGGGGGGATGCTGAAGGGACTACCTTGTTTTGTCTCCAAAGGGCAACACAGCAAACATAGGAAGGTCGAAGTGCAGACCACGCGGCCTCCGCAGACTCTGGACTCCGGGAGGCGCCGGGGGGCGACGACGTGCCCAGGGGAGGCGGTGACTCCAAGCCTGCTCCCTTACCGACCCCGCCACCGGGCCGCCGCCCGCCGCAGCCCGCTCGCTCCGCGCTGCGCCGCCCCCTGGCGGGGAGCGCCCGGCAGAGCGGAGGCCGAACGCCGGCGGGGGGGAGCCCAGCGCCGAGCCTCGGCCGGCCGCTCCACCATCACCGCCCTGAGTGCGCTTTCCTGGCGGCCAAGGCAGCCAGCGCCGGCTGCCCGACGGCCGCTGCCTGGAGGCGGCGGCGGCGGCGGCGGCGGGTCCGGGACTCTTCTCCAAAGAGGCGCGTCCTGGAGTCAGTCGGAGTCCGCGTGTAGAAGCCTTTGCCCGCGCAGCGGCTTCTCACCAACTCCTCAGGCTTCAGGGCATCCGCCCGCCTCCACTCTCTGCTCCGGCCCCTCCTTCCTCGGCTTCAACCTCAATTCCTCCCCAACTCTACGGGAGCCTTTCCCACGCGCGCCCCAACTGCCCCCCGGGCAGCCACCTCCCAAAGGACAGGCACCCTCCTCCCCGCCCTCGGCAGCGGCCGCCCGGCGCTTGGCTCTCGACCGGGAAGAGCTGGCCTCTGGGGTCGGCTGGGGCTGCGCGGGACCCGTCAGCGCCCCGCTGTCGGCTCCCGCCGCGCCTCCCCAGCGCCCTTTGTGTGCGCGCCGCGAACCCCTCTGCGGAGCCCTTTCAGCGGCGCCGCCTTGGGAGCAAGAGAGAGTGAAAGGAAGCGCCGGGCCAAGCAAGGGACTGGAAAGGGGCAAAAGGCGACAGCGCTTACTCTGGGAAGACTCCGGCATGTTGCTGCCTTTGGGCTCCTCGTGGTCTCGCCCCTACCCCGACTTCCCCGCCCGCCAAGGGCCAGGGCGAGGGGGGACGGGGGAGGAGCGGAGCTGCTGGGACCGAGTTGGAAATGGTGCTTCCGGAGCCGCAGGGAAGGGGCTCAAAACTGTTTTGGTTTCGCTGAGGAGATTTAGGGGGACTAGGAGGCTAAAGAAGGGCTGGGGGAAGGCCCGTGAGCGCGGATGTATGTAAATAATCTTGCTCTCAGGGAATAATCTTGCTCTCACCGGCCGTGTGTGTGTGTTGGGGGGGGGGGGGTCCGCATGTACATTTTTGCATTGAACTTTTTGAGCAAGTTGGATCGAATCCCACGCTTGGGCTTTTCGACTGTACTAGCCATAAAGTCGAGGTGTCTACACCCTAACAGGACCAAAGACCTACTTCAAAAGCAAAGGGCCTGGGAACCGAGGTCGTTTAATGGTAAAGGAAGAGGAAAATTCAGTAAGGGAGAGAGATGAGCCCCCAGGTCACTCTCAGCGCCCCGGGTGGGTCTTCCAGGGGTCCTCTTCTTACCTGGTGGCTTTCCTAACAAAGTAAGAGCAGGTAAAGTCCCAGTGATCATCCAGCCACGCTTCCACGGAATCCTGGTCCCGCTGCAGCTTCGACTCCCCGGAGCCGGGGCTGGCCCGCTCCATGATCCGCGCCCAGCGTCTGTGCAGCTGGTTTGTGCCGTTTTCCACCCCAGCTGGGGTCTCTCCCTCGGAGGAGCCGGCCTCTGCCCCGAGACCCTCCCCCTCCGCCTTGCGCCGGTCCGGCTGGCTTTTGGCGAAGCTGCTCCGGCGCCCGGCCAGCCGCTCGCCACGCCCCACCTCTCCTGGTGATCACCGCTCCCAGGTGCGGCGGGTGGGGCAGGCGCAGCAGCCGCGCGGCCTCGCCGGGGTCGGGCGGAGGCTGGGTCTCGCCGTCTGTCGGGTCCCCAGATTCCAAGGCGGCGGCGGAGGCAACTGGCGAGCTCTCCGGCCGCTAAGTGGCCGCCGCTGGAAGGAGGCCGCTCGGCCGCTGGGGTGCGCTGTGGGCTGAGCGGGTTCCGGGGGAGCGCGCAGAGGTGACTGGGGGTGTGTTCGCAGAGTGCCCCACAGTACGAAAGGGAGAGTCGCGATGTGTGCGCCCATCCCAAGTCCTGAAAGCTGGAGTTAGGGGAACCTTCCACCAAAAGTAAGAGGTGCGGCTACCCTGGCGACTTTTCTCAGGTCTGAGTGAACAGTGACCGCCCGGCCTCGCTTTCCTCCCCAGGGCTTGGGTCTGGAAGGTGCAGGGATCGACCTTCCTCCGAGCCCAGGCAGCCCGGGGGGGTGTGCCACGGATTTGCGGCTCCTGGTGGGTAACTTCCAACAAAGGCATTTCCGTAATTACTATGTTGTTAATAACCACAAATAATTATAAAGTAGGCGTCTTTGCATCAAACATTCCCTTTTTATGACTGCAACAAGATTTTCTGGGAAAAGGAAAAGGTAAAACTGAAGTAATCATCATGGTTTGTGTATGAAGTCAGAAGACAAGGGAACCTCTGTACAATTAGGTTAGAGAGCATAGACGCTACCCGGGGATAGTACAGAGCAGACTGGTTAGCCCAAGTTTTATTAGTCATTTATATTTAAATGGAATTAACACACACCCCACAAAAAAGTATCCGTTTCAAAGGGCTCAGCTTTCCTACTCTATTTTGTCCTATCCCAATCATGCTTTCCAAAAAGGAATTGGTGTCTTCCTTTTGCTTTGTTCTCATCTCCATCTCCTTGTCCCGCAATTTGCAGTTTTAATAACGGTATTTTGCAATGACCTAATTTGGGGGCAGAATGAAATATGGAGTTGTATGTTTCACAACGTGTGAACGACACCATTAGCAGTGATATACCCATAGTGATTTAGCTGACATACTTTTAACAAAGTCCTTTCAAACTATTCTTGGCAAGAATGTTAGACATTACTCATAGAATGAGTATTACTACATAGAAATGCATAATTAAATTGATAATATAAGAACTTTAAAAAATGTCTTCCAATCCGCCAATGCAATGGTTTATCCTTCCTGCATTAAATAATTGTCCTTCTACAATTATAGTTTTTCTGAAACTTTACTGATGTATGCAAGTAACCACAAACCAACAAAAAGTAAGCAAAGCAGTAGAATGTGAAATAATGTGCAATAAATTATATCGGATTTTAAAATGCGAGTTCTGTGATCCTGATGTGTGATTACAGTGCTCGTGAACTCGAGACTTTGTCCTCAGTGCTCAGTTTTTCCCTGTGGAAATCCATGCCTTTCTCCTAACAGAGGGTCAGTTATAATTTAAAACTATACTTTCCTACAAAAAATGAAGTGAATTTTTGGCTTGAATTGTTTGCTTCAGCTGGCTGCCTTGATTAAATAAACAAGCACTATCTAACTGTCCATTTTTCTCTTAACCTGAAAGGGTTAAATTATCAGAAACCAGAGAGTTTTCTGAAAAGTTACTGCAAGAAAAACAATCCGTGGATTCTGCCATTGGCGAGTCTGAATTCTGTGTGGTATACATGGCAGATTGGGGGTTCTTGTGAAGGCTGGTTACTTGAAGTGAGCATATCACAGTGGTTTGGGGGATGAGTTATTTCAAACTGTTCTAGTCTCCAGAGATCTCAGATAAAATTTGTAACAAATCTCTGTAACTTTAAAGTTCTTAAAGGTGACCTCACCCTGACCTCTTGTTTCCCAGCTCCATTTTATTTTTTATCCCTATCTGATAGATTTTTTAATGTTTTAACTTACTGGTATGGATTGCCCTAAGCATCTCCAATCTTGTTTTAGAATGAGTTGAAGATTGAGTAAATAATAAACATTATCAGGAAATAACTTTAAAAATGCTGTTCATGCTATTTACAACAAACAAATGCACAATGGAGGCCTAACAGAAAGGCCTCCAATTCCCGTCGTAGTAGAATAAAACCCAAACTCTCTAATGTGGCTTACAAAGTTCTGCATGATTTGACTTCTACCTACCTCTACTCTTGAGGTTTTGATCATACAACTAGAAAAAAATAAATCAATGATGATCAAATTCTCAAAAAAAGGAATGTGAATTACAGGAGTCATGAAATCTTTCCTGACCTGCTTTTTTTTTTTTAATTTTTTTATTCTTATGTTAATCCCCATACATTACATCATTAGTTTTAGATGTAGTGTTCCATGATTCATCGTTTGTGCATAACACCCAGTGCTCCATGCAGAATGTGCCCTCCTCAATACCCATCACCAGGCTAACCCATCCTCCCACCCCTCTCCCCTCTAGAACCCTCAGTTTGTTTTTCAGAGTCCATCGTCTCTCGTGGTTCGTCTACCCCTCCGATTTCCCCCCCTTCATTCTTCCCCTCCTGCTACCTTCTTCTTCTTCCTTTTTTTTTTTTTTCCTTAACATATATTGCATTATTTGTTTCAGAGGTACAGATCTGAGATTCAACAGTCTTGCACAATTCACAGCGCTTACCAGATCACATACCCTCCCCAGTGTCTATTACCCAGTCACCCCATCCCTCCCACCCCACCCCCCACTCCAGCAACCCTCACTTTGTGTCCTGCGATTAAGAATTCCTCATATCAGTGACTGACCTGCTTTTTTTTCATTCAAATCCCATACAGTATATTCTGTCCCCTTTGCAACCTTCCAGTGTATTCCAGGCTTGAGAAAATTAATATATTTGCACTTATAATATATTTGCACTTATGATCCAGTTTCCTCACTATTGAAGGGGGAAGACTAGAAGGTACATTGTGGTGTTGAAATGGAATTGGAGGTTAAAAATTAAACATGTGGGGTTGTGTGTGGGTGTGAGTTGTATCACGGGGAGAAATCCCACATGATGAAGAAATGCAGGCAGTTTCTAAGAGCTGTGGGTACCTTCCAGCTGACAGCCTACAAGGAGTTCCTGTCAGCAAGAGAATGGATCCCTCAGTCTTACAAATACAAGGAACTAAATTCTGCTAACAACCTGTGTGAGTGCAGAAGTCGATATTTCCCCATTCGAGCCCCAGATGTGACCACAATCCCAGCCAATATATAGACTTGCAGCCTTGTAAGATGCTAAGACATTTTCATAATTGACAACTTAATAATAATGAGTCTTATAATCCATGAACATAGTGGATTTATCCATTTATTCTAGTCTTTTAAAATGTCTCCCAGTAATGTAGTTTTTAGTATATTTGTCTTACACATATTTTGTTGGATATATCTCTGTATCTACTTCAGCTCTGTCACTGAGAAGTACTAGAAGCTATGACATTCCAGTAGCAATGAGTACAGTTAGTACCCAGATTTTGGTGTCTAAAAACCATTCTTCACTTTAAAAGGAATCAGAAGTCTGTGGAGAAAAAATTCCAGGTCTAGGACACAGAAAGTATTAGATAAGCCTGGAAAATCTTGTTTTGCTAGAAAATTAGAAAGGCTTGAAAAGATGGCAATATATCAGAAGGACAGAGGATATATCTGCAGGGAGCTTCCAATGGACAAATCTAGGGCAATTTAAATATCAAAATTGGGATACAGTAATAGTAACAAATTTTAACAGCTGACTAAAATAAGAAACTGTAATTTCACTCTGCTATAAGTCAATCACTAGATAAGTAAGTAAATAGGAAAGAAGAGAATGTTCCTTACAGTAGAATGCTAACTAATGAATACAAAAGGAATTATGTAGTAAGAGAATCATTAATGGTTACTAAAACTAATCAGTGAGAGTTTGATGATGAATGGAGTATCTCCTCATAAGTTTTTTATTAGTCATCATGGGGAAATAGTATCTTTACAATGGAGAGAACTTATGGATACCTTTCTAACCAAGTGATCAATTTAATATCACTTATATTGGGACAAACCAAGCATATAAACCTCTAAATAGGATATTCTGAGAAGGACACAACATCACTTCTATGTTATTCCTGAACCTAAATCTAATCCTGAGGATCGGATTGAGGGATTTCCAAACAAACACACGCAGTTTGAGGCACTTTGTACAAAATAACTGGCCTGTATGCTTCCAAGACTTCAAGGTCAAGAAAGACAAAGAAAGACTGAGGACCTAGTTATTTACTACTTTGTAACAATATTACCACAATGTTAGTGGCTTGAAGCAACACACATTTGTCATCTCCCAGTTTTTGTGAATAAGGGGTCTAGGCTCCGCTAAACAGTGTCTTCTGCTCAGGGGAGGTCTCACAAGGCAACCGGGCGGGAAGCCAGAGCTGCCTCATCTGAGGGTCAGTGGGAGAAGGATCTGCTTCCAAGTGCACTCAGGCTGTTGGCAGAATCCAATTCTTTGTGGTTGTAGAACCGAGGGATTCTTTTTCTTGCTGAGTTCTGGCTGGGACCCCAACAGGCTGTTGGCTGGGAGCCCCCCTTTGCCTCAAGAAGCCGCCTTCATTTCCTTGCCTTCATTATCCCACCATGACTGCCTGCTTCCTTGGAGCTAGCAAGGGAGAGAGACCCCAGCGAGACGGGACTATAATCTTATGTACATAACCATGCAATCACATACACATAATTACATACATCCCATCACCTTTGCCATATTCTGTTTGTGGGGAACAAGTCAAGCTTCTGCCTTCACACAAGGGGAGGGGAATCACAACAGGGTGTGAACACCAGGAGAAGGATCCGTGGAGGCCACCTCAGGAATCCTTCTAGAATAACACTGTCATAAAGCATAGTGAGTGCGATGTAGCATGTGTCCAGTAGATATTTGTGGGGGCAATTTGAAAAAAAAAAAGTTTTCTTAAATTACTTTGGCAGTACTTTTGTGTATTGTATGTAAATATGTTAGCAATTGATCTTTGAGGAAGGGTTATTTCTTTTCATGGTCTTTGGAAGTCTTATCACACTTAATAAAATCACCTTTTACTCTTAGCAGCCCTGGGCTCACGTGAAATAGTTTTCTGAGGACGGTGTTGGAATACACGCTTCAAGCTGTTGCACAGCAGGGATCAGCTTAATATCTTAAATGTGTGAATTTAAATTAGATCATAATTTTCCATTTCAAAGACTAAGCCAGCTTATGAATAATAAAGCTGTATAATGGTGCAATTATTCCCATCAGTACAGAGAATTTTCTTTCCCAAATCAAACGTAGGGTTTTCTACCCAAGTCTCTTGTGGCACCCCGGAATTCAGTTTGACATACAAAGTCTGATCCATGTAAAAAGACATTACATAGAAAATGGTGAACAGCTGTTTTTTGTATCAGCGAAGGTCACACACAGAGGAAATAGACGTCCACGAAAACAGGAGGGATTTTGGACAGATACTAGACACGCCTTCCTGACAGAGGGATGCGATACAGATGGATTTATGATATAGAGAATGTAAAGTAACCTAATATTCTACAAAATTAAAATCATATGGATACAAAATACAAACATTCTTAAATGCAGGTATAAATTAACCTTATGTAAGTATTTATATGTGGGAGAGAGATGATGTGACTGGGATGGTGCTGACAGAAATGTATATGCCTGCCTTATATTTAAGCTCTTAAAGAAGAGAAACCATACAGTGCATATTTATAATGACAGGGCAACGAAACTGAAAAGACTCTAAAGGTTTTAGATGTACAATTACTTCTTAATGCATATGCTGAAAAAGGGATTTAGGTTCTGCCTTCAGTTTGGTACTCTGCCCTCCCAGCTAAGTACTAATGAGATGTTTCTTTAAAAAGGTATTTGTCATTGTACCATCCACAGGATCACCCCATTTGAGTGTTTAAATGGCTCATACCTCAGTGTACCAGAAGAGAAATAAAATCATTTCAATACATTGAATAAAGTATGCCTAATCTTTCTAAACTTCTTGTGCCTGCTCCCTCAAAAACAAATGAAATAAAAAAATTTTTTTCTTTATTTAAATTCAATTAGCCAACATATAATACATCATTAGTTTTTGATGTCATGTTCAATGATTCATTAGTTGTGTATAACACCCAGTTCTAAAAATTTTCTTTAAAAGTTCTTTCAAAAAGCAGCACACTTTTAAAAAGATCAAATCATTCTATTTTTACACTGACCTGCAGAAACCGTTGACAGAAAAATACGCAAATTGTATATATGAAACTTTCTGCCTATCAAAAAGAAAAAGAGAGCATTGAAAAGTGTGCAGAAGTCTTCTTTACAAATGGGAACAGATAGCATAGCCCAGCATTTTGCACAATATTAACTCTGATGAGTGTAGATAAGAGAAAATGGAACATAATATTTTGTTCAGTCCATTTACCATTTCACAGTACAGGCTAACCCATTTGTTTGTATGTGCTGTTAATATTTTAAGTTTCTGTGGTTACTTTTTATACTTTTTATGTGTTAGTTCTTCCCATAACTCATAAATATTTCTCCAAGAATAAAACTTTTAATATTTAATATTGTTTGTATCACTGTTACATTAGTAAAGAGCCTGCTTTTGATTAGCTAGCTTCTCTACATTCCATGTTGTAGGAGGAAAATTACACCCTTTTTAAAATGCTCTGTAGATTTAGTAAAAACTGTTTCTCAGCAACTCTTGAGAAATAGCAGCTGAGAGGTCCTAAATGTAAATTGAGTGAAATTAAAGCACCTTGTTGGTTTCATAATGCTTTATAATTCTAAATGGACTACTGTTTGGTCTTCTGAAATCTAAACTTCCAAGATTTAAGACAGTGATGAAAGGCAAATGGTAACTTGGCTGACTCCTTAGCTTTTTAGTGTAGAGTATGGTGTTTTTTGATGAGAACACACTAATAAAGAACTTTTATCAAGATTGGCTTTAACTGTTGGTGCAGCTGGAGGATGTGAGATGGAGAGATGAGAACCCAAGGCACACATTTAGTGACACTCAGGTTCCTTTAGTGTATGTAGGATTAGGAAGTTCTGGAAGATGGAAGTACTAATCTTACTTTCAGAATTTTTGCAAGTGAGTCCACTTGCTTTGGCCTCCAGTTTTATGAGAAGTCATAAAAAATGTCAATAATTGCTATTAAATATGATAAAACGAAACTTGAAGCAAGGAATCAATAAAACAATGGTGAGCACCTGAAGTAGCTGAAGGGTGATTCACTTGGTAAGAAAATATGGAATTTAATAATAATTTTTACTCTTTGAAATTTAGAGAATTTTATTCTGCTTTTCTGAATCAAGAAATTCTCATTGTGGTTGTTACTACTAAGCCAGGAACTATGAAGAGTCAGTCTTTTGTGGACGCTGAATATCCTTTTACATGGCCTATCATTACAGATTAGGAGTGCAGTAATTATAAAGGATAGTATTATGCAATCCTAAAAGCCTACACTCCAAAAGCCAGCATTCATTTTGGGCTCTACCTAGCCCATTTCCCAGGTTCCTGGCCAGAGACTGGTCCCATTGGTCTAAAGGAAATAAATAAATATTCATTTGACCAATACAGAAGCAGAGCGTGACCAAGAGTACATATTATCCTATAAAAGTTCACGCAAGACCACTTCTACAGAATCTTTCGAAAACATTTAGATGAGAAGCTGCAACTCTTTGCCTCGAATTCATGCTAAGATCACAACTATTTGCATGGGTGTCATCTTCCTCATGTCCTACAGAAACAGCAGATAACCACTGCTCAGTCTTTATCCACACAGCTCTTCAGGCAGCCAACTCCAATAAAACATGTAAATTAAAGTCTGACTCTTTCTGATCCAGTCCAATGAATTTTATGTTGAAATTGTATGGCCCTAGGATCAACTTAATGTAAACTTACTGAGTGTACTTTGTAGGTTTACATGAGATCACAGTGAGGCATAAAATATGGTATATACCCTCAAGGAACTTTAAATCTAGAAGGAGAGACAAGACACAGATGATCATCCTGAGCTGTTAAGTGGCATTTGGGCAAGATGGCCAAGAGAGTTCAATAGGAAGTCTGGCTGAGAGGAGAGACCTGTATGTAAAAGATCTAAGGAGACAAAGAATAACCTTCAGGGAACTTGGCTGAGGTTAGGGATGAGTAAAAAAGGCCAGCTGTAGAGTAGAAGGGATAGGGGAATTGCTAGGAAGGACTCCAGGGCTGGTAGTGAGTGCTGATCCTGAAGAACAGGTGTTTATTCTCTGCTCCATTCTATGTTATCTAGAGGATATAGGTACCCACTAGCCCATGGTGACTGTCTATAGTTAGAAAGCAGGACTGTTGGGGCCACAGATGCTTCAGTGACTCTGTAATGCCTAATAATAGAAGGAACAATTTGGATTATTTGCAACTATCTCTTTCCTGGTTTTATGAAGAACAAACAGTGAAATCAGACCCATTCTTGAATATTAAGTTTTATAAGATTGAGGGACACTAAGGCATTTTGATAATATTGAATTATATGCTACACATAAAATGTACCTTTGTAAAATATGCCTTATATTTAATTAAGTATCTAATGAATAGCCTTCATGAGTGGATAGCCTTTCACAACTTAAACTAAATATTCTTACTGTATATTTATGAGAGGAAACTAATAGTTCTTTCTATAATTTGTAGAAATGACTTTTGCCATGGAACTCTTCGTGAAGTCATCTTCTAATTTTGTTCTCTAGTACATTCGGCTTGTGCTAGCTATATATTTGATAGTCTGGCATAGACAGCCTTATTTCAGCTCTGGGATTAAATTTCCTGAAAGTAACTATGTTAATTTATGTTAATTTTAAAGAACTAAAATTATCTAATATTATATCCAAAATTATATTATTTCTGTGAATATATCAAAATCTTCTATATTTGTTAAAATGACTTTTCATAATCCCTATTTATTAATTGATACCTTCAACTAATCTCATAGTTTTGCAGAAATGCACAATGTCAAATTGTATGCATCCAGATATCATCTTCAGAAGTGTTTACTTAGATCATTCTGCTTGAAAAGGAAACTTCTCCCAATATAACCAAGGTTTCCCTTTTATTTACTTTTAAAATAGTTGAAAACATGAAGCATTGGATGACCTGAGAAAGCACATTTAAACAGATTTCCTACTGGGATCTCATAGCTTAAATACTGTTACCAGGATTGCAGATGGTCAGTCTATATGACAAAGCCTATCAAATGACTGATTTCTTCTACAGACAGATGGCGAAAGGGCCTAACGGAAGCTCAGTTTTCAAGTTGTAGGTGTGTGTGTGTGTGTATGTGTGTGTATCTGCTAAAGAACAAAGGTCTTTTACTCTGAAAGGCAAAAATAATTGTGTATGTTACCTAGGCTGTATTTGTCAGTACAATACTGACGACTAACTCTTGAGTTTTGAGTAAAGAATACTTTACCTAACCAAAGCAAAACAAAACAAAAAATTGTAAGGCTGTTGTTTGACCTAAACTATGATCTAAATTTTCCTATGAAGACCAAAAATAAAAAATAGTGAGCACCTGAAATAGCTGAAGGGTAATTCAATTGGTAAGTAAATTTGGAATTTAATATCAGTTTTTACTCTTTGAAAATTGGAGAATTATGTTCTGCATTAGTAAAAGGATAGTTTAGAATGAAAAAAATGATAATTTATATCTTTCCATTGATAAGAATCTCAAATACTCCTTTTTATAATCTTTCATTCTCTATCTTTTAAAAAATACAATTCTTTATTCAATTTGAGCTCAACTTTTCTGAGAAATAAATGAAAGACTTCCACGGAATTGTTAGCTGCAGAGCAGCACTTGAATTAGTAGTGCTCCTTTGCTGTATCTGTGTAGGACACTCATTTCATTAACTTCTGGAGCTAGTGAATCTTCTGGAAAGACTCCATGTCAAAAATAACTGTTTAACTTAAAGTTATTTTGCCATCTGACATAGCTCAATCACTTATCAAGTTGAGATACTGTTTCCTATGTTTCTTCTGACCTAAGATGTGGTGAGTAAGCAACAAATGTCCAGCTTAATTTCTGATGGAACCTGAGGTCCCAGGGAGCAAGATCTTTTGAGAAGAAAATGAGTTGGCACTTGCCTGGAGGCTAGATGTGGATAAACCATCTATCTCCTCTGGAGATGGAAGATAGTTACACATTTGGCAGGGAATACTCAGTCAACTGATAGATCAGGCAATTGACAAAGCAGGAAAAGCACATCTGGTGCATTATTAAGTATCAAGATGACGAACAGAGGTCATAATTAAGCTTGTACTTAACAGCTCATTGACTTGAGTAATAATAACAATAACTTTATAAAAGCACCCTTCCTATCTTTTCTCTCATTGTCCTCACAAAGAAACTTAACAAGGTCTGTGTTGTCATCACCAGGAAAATCTGTCAGCCTTCTCCTTAATTAAAACCTTCCCTGTAGTCTTCACAGTAAAATTTTTATGTTTTCCATTTTTAAAAATTAATTCAACTGATCTTTGGAGACAAATCAGTGTATAAACCCCCACATACAAATAAATAAGTCAACTCAAGTTCATGTTATAAGGCAGTTACTTCATTTATATATGTCTGTTCATAAGGGGCAAAAAATTTATTCGAGAAACTCTATATGAATGCTATATTTTGATGGATGGAAACACTAAAATGAATTATTCAATAGAAATAACATACACAGTATTCTGTAAAATCTATATTATTTCATCAAATATCTTTACATAAAGATTGAGTTATTGTATGTCTCACTTGTCAAATGAAAGAAGAGAGAGGAATGTACTAGCAGATAATTACAAATAATATTTTATAAGACCAGTGTGTCCTAATTTATCAAAAAAAGGGTAAGATTTGAGTTAAGGTTAAATAATAAGGAATTAGAATTCCATATTCAGTGGAAATAAAATGTGTAAGTTTGACTAAATAAGAAACCAATACACATTAGAAAAAAATAGCTGACAGAGGGTGATTTTAATAAGGCAGTGAGTCCCGGACAAAATGGACAATAAAAAATTGGGTTCTGTGAATCTCACTGGATGTAAATTTCACACGAATTTTCAGGGAAAAGTTTTTGTTGTATACCACAGACCAAGCATTGGACAACAGACACATCAGAGTTGTGGATCTCACATTTCTGAACAATTAATAAGTGCACAAATCCATAGTTGTTAATATTGTTATTTTTTGCTCTTATTGTAGTTGTTTAGTTGAAATTCCAATATAACTGCTCCTTCTGTAGTCAAGTAATTTATTCGTCTGGAACAATGCCAGTCTAGTGAAGCATGTGATGCAGATTGAGTAGGTTCTTCTTCCCTGATTATCCTTAGTCCTCGTTGTGTGAGAGCAGGTGTTGGGAAGAATACTGGTTTTACTCGCTCAGGGTCTCTATCTTCACCAAGATTGAAGAGAGCTGTTAAGTGAAATGAATTTACCTAGACGTAGAGGGGAAACTATTCTCTATCATTTCCATTTTTAACTTCTAACTTTTGTTCTCTTCCTTTTTATTAAAAAAAATCTCCACCATTGTAGGAAAATTTTCCTGGTAGGTAAAAGAATCCCTAGAAGACCCCCAAAGATCTGAAATGGGGAATTTTTTGTTTAAGTATAACGGACTTGGATGAACATGTGAATGAGAAGGGAAAGCTAGAATATTCTTCCGTCTCACAATATTTATATCGGTTTCCTCTTGCTATCCACAGCCTATTTTTGTGTATGCATATGATACAGGTTAAGAGTAACGACTTTGGGAAAAGTTCTGGGTCTGAACATTGGCTCTTACTCTTATGGGCCATGTGGTTCTGGGCAGGTCAGTTATATTTTCTGGGCTTCAGTTACCTCATGTGCAAAAAAAAATAGGGTCATAACAATACCTACTTCATAGGCATATTGAGATGAATAAATGAGATAAAATATGTAAGAAATTTGGTGTAGTCTGACTTATATAAACACTTAATAAATGATGGTTATTATGCTTGGATAACATGAAGACTTTTCCATTACCAAGAAAAGGAAAATTATTTTTTTACAAAATCATTTACTCCACCAATTAACAAGGTATATGAAAAAGATGAAGTATTAATAATGGATCCTCATGGGCAAATGAGAGGAAAAAGAACTGCTTATTTTGGCACTCACAGAGAACAGTATTGTCAGTCACTCAGTCAAATATGCAGCTATGGGAACTCTTGTCCCAGCTTTGAGGACACACTATGGCCAGCCCAGATATTTTAGAAATTCAGCTCCCATTAAGCTATGGCAAGGTCCTTAACCTATCATGAAAACTTAAGGTTGTCCTGTGAGCCAGCAGGAGAGAACTCAATTCTCTGAGTTTGAGCTTCTTCTTCATTAGGATTGGGCTCTTAGAGGGACCATTCTAACTCTATATTCAAAGTATATTTTGAATATAATTATTTCTCACCGTCTATTCAGCTGCCACTCTGGCTCAGTGCATAATCGTTTTTCATCTGGACTACCTAACTTATCTCCCTGTTTCTACTCTTGGTTTTTCTGCAGTCTGTCCTCCACATATCAACCAGGGTGATCTTATTAAAAATTATATTGCCTCATGTTACTACTCTGCTTAAACCTTGGTTGGAATTGTATTCTAATTTCTTACCATGGTAAACAAGGCCCTATATGATCTTGTCCTTACCTCCTTAATGAACTTACCTGCTACTTCCTCCTTTTTTGTTACTCTGCTTCAGCCATACCAGATTTCTTGCTCTTCCCTTAACTTGTTGCTGCTTCAGAGATTCAGATTTGCTATTCCTTCTGCTTGGAATATACTTGGCCCAGGTCTTCACATAGATTGTCATCTCTCATTCTTTAAGTCTGTATTCAAAGGTTGCCACCTCAAAAAGTCTTTCTTAATGAACCCAGAAGCTGTTTTTGTTTTTTTTTTAAAGACCAACAAAGTTATCAATTTTGTCGATAAACTTTTAACCAAATTCATCAAAAGAGAGAGAGGACTCAAATAAACAAGATCAGAATGAAAGTGGAGAAATAACAACCAACACCACAGAAATGCAAAGGATTATAAGAATATTATGAGAAATGACATACCAATATATTAGACAACCTAGAAGAAATGGATAAATTTCTAGAAACATATAGTCTCCCAAACTGAATCAGGAAGAAATGGAAAATTTGAATAGACTGATTACCAGCAATGAAATTGAATCAGTAACCAAAAAAACTCCCAACAAACAAACGTTCAGGGCCAGATGGCTTCACAGGCAAATCCTACCAAACATTTAAAGAGTTAATACCTATGCTTCTCAAACTGTTCCAGAAAATAGAGGAAGAAAAGCTTCCAAATTCACTCGATGAAGCCAGTATTACCCTGATACCAAAACCAGATAAAGACACTACCAAAAATACAAAGAGAGCTACAAGCCAGTATCTCTGATGAACATAGATGCAAAGATCCTCAACAAAATATTAGCAAACAGAATCTAACAATACATTAAGAAAACCATTCACCACGATCAAATAGGATTTATTCCTGGGATGCAAGGGTGGTTTAGTATTCACAAATCAATCAACATCATACATCACAACCACAAAGGAAGGATAAAACCCATGCAATAATTTCAACTGATGCAGACAAAGTGTGTGACAGAGTACAACATCCGTTCATGATAAAAAACCCTCAACAAAGTAGGTCTAGAGGGAACATACCCCTCTTCTCTCACAGTTTGAGGATTTCTTTAGTGGATTACTTGGATTTCTTTCTCTTTATTTTTTGCATATATATTACCAGATTTTGATTTGTGGTTACCATTAGGTTTACATGTAACATCTATACACATATTGCAGTCTTTATTAAGTTGATGGTTCCCCTTAAGTTTGAACTCATTCTAAAAGCACTAAATTTTTACTCCTCTCTCCCCACATTTTAGGTGTATGGTGACATACTTTACATCTTTTTGTTTTGTGACTCCTTTGACTAGTTTTTGTAGATATACTTGATTTTACTGCTTTTGTGCTTCTTATTCCTGCTTATGGTCTTTTCTTTTCACTCAAAGAATCTCCTTTAACATTCCTTGTAAGGCTGGTTTGGCTGTGCTGAATTTCTTTAACTTTTTTTGTCTGGGAAACTATTTATCTCTCCATTTATTCTGAACGAGAGCCTTGCTGAATAGAGTATTTAGTTGCAGGTTTTTTTCTTTCAGCACTTTGAATATATCATGTCACTCCCTTCCGGCCTGCAAAGTTTTTGCTGAAAATCACCTGATAGCCTTATGGGGTTTCCCTCGTACGCAACTAGTTTCTTTCCTCTTGCTGCTTCAAAAATTCTCTTTCCCACTACTTTGTGCCATTTAAATTGCTGTGTGTCTTGGTGTGGACCTCCTTGGGTTGGTTTTGTTGGGGGCCCTCTGTTCCTCTTAAATCTGGATCTCGGTTTCCTTCCCCAGATTTGGGAAGTTTTCAGCTATTATATCTTTAACTACATTTTCTGCCCCCTCTTCTCTTTCTTCTGGGATCCTTATTATGCAATGTTATTATGCTTGATGGTGGTGTTGAGTTCCCTAAGTCTAGTTTCATTTTTTGTTATTATTCTTTCTCCCTCTTTGTTCAGCTTGATTGCTTTCTGTTACTCTCCCCTCCAGGTCACTGACCCATTCTTCTGCTTCCTCCAGCGTGCTGCCTCTTTTCCATCCAGTGTCTTTTTAATTTCAGTTATTGAGTTTTTCATCTCTGATTGGTTCTTTTTTATGTTCTCTATCTCTTTGTTGAGAGTCTCATTGAGGTTCTCCACTCTTTTCTCAAATTTAGTGAGTATCTCTATGACTATTACTTTAAATTCTCTATCAGGCATTTTACTTACCTCCATTTCATTTAGCTCTCTTGCTGTGATTTTGTGCTGTTCTTTTATTTGGGACATACTCCTCTATCTCTTTATTTTGTCTAATTCTCTGTTTCTTTGAGTTAGGAAAGTCAGCTACATATCCTGCTCTTGAAGGTAGTGGCCTTTTGAAGAAGAGTTCCTGTTGTGCCCTGCAGTGCAATGTCCCCTGTTGCCCAGAACCTGATGCTTCAGAGGCGTCTCCTATGTGTGTTGTATGTGCCTTACTGTTGTGGCTGACCTGTGTTTGTCTTCAGTCCAGTCATCTGCAATGGCTCTCTTTGTCTGTTGTGGGCAGGGTTTGGTCTCTGTGCTGTTAATAGGCCAGTCTGAGGCCCTCCTGGGCTTGAGTTTACTCAGATCAGCAGTTTGCCAGAGCTTCAGTCTCACTGAACTGTAGGGTACTTTCCCTGTGTTGTCCCCCGAGGAGCTTTTGTTGGGGGGTGGGGCCTGCAGTCAGACCATATGTCTGCCCCCAGCCCACTGCTGGGGCTGCAGACAAACTGGTGTATGTGGTTTTCTTGCCCTCCCCCCAGGGCAGGAGTCACTGTGGAGTGGTGCTGGCCCCTGTTAGGGCTGCTTGCACACTGCCAGGCTTGTGATGCGGCTTTGGATGGACTCTGGCTGAGGGTGTGTTGAAGTGGGCAGGTCCGCAGGAGAATGCAGGGGTGAGGCATACGGTGTTAGCAAGCTAAGTGAAGAGTATTCATGCTGGATCCTGCAGTTGTCTAGATATTTAGACTGGGGGGCGGGGGGCGGGGGAGGGAAATTGCACCCACCAGCTCTTTTGTTCTTGGAGAAATCTCCTAAAGATCCCTATACCCCCAGCACAAGTTGCAAGATCAGGAAATCAGTCTCCTTCCAGGTGTCTTTCAAACTGCTGCTTCTGTGCTGTATTTTGAGTCCATTCCTTGAAGCGTCATTAGAGTGCCTGGTACAATCCTTTTCACGAGGCTCTGAAACTGTCCTTCCTTATAGAAGACAGTGTTTGGCCTCTCTGCCTAATGTCAGAGCTTTGGGGCAAGCAGGAAAGGAAATTTTTACCTGTGGAGGATAAGGATGAATGACTGTGGTTGATTATATCAGTAACCAACAACATCAGAATGGAGGAAAGTAAAATCCTCTTTTTGGGTAGAATATGCAAATGTTACATAAGGATTACATCAGTTTCCCTTTAGGATAGTAACATATTATGTATGATATATGAGTGCTTTTCTATAAAGTATATAATCTCTGACATACATTAAATTAATAACACTTTTACCAGAATGTAACAACCAATGAGGGTGAAACTTGTCTGATTTCACAGTTCTTCCCTTGTAGCTTTTATGATACTATTGAGCTAATTGTGAAAGATGGAATATTAAATAAAGTTTATTTCTAGTAGTGTTTCCTTTGTAGGGTAAGAAAAAAAGAAAACAAAATAGTTTAAAAAGGCATCTTGAATTTGCTTATTCATTTACCTTTGATTTTCCTGAATTCTGTGGCTGGCTTTGAGAAGAGTCAAAAGCATTAGCAGAGGAGGTTGGTCACTTGATTTCTAACATGGATGCATAAGTACCTGAGAACAATGAATGGTTGTAGCTTGGTTTCTTGGTAATTGAAATGACAGCACAATATTTATAAATGAACATAAGCAGAAATTAGGGTAACTGTAAGCAATCCTAGCTGTCTCAGAAGTAAGGAACTTCTGGGTTTTATTTGTTTTAAGTAATTGGGAGAAAGCACAGTAGCATAAGCACAGAAAGCTAGTCTGGTGAGAAAGAATCCCACCTATCTTGGCAGATTGCACGAAAGGTATAAATTATATAATATATAATGTAAAGACATATAATATATATCAATCACACAATATATGTGTACATTATATATTAAGTTACATATAAGTATGAAATTATAGTCTAATATATAATTGAATATATCTTTCACATATATAAATCTAATATATATTTATGTATATATTAGATATATATCATTAGATCTTAAACTTCTTATATATTATTTACTTATATAGTCTAATGTATAATTTATATATTATATGTAATATATATAAAATATATAATATACATTTAAAATGCAATATAAATATACAATATACATACAAATACAAATATAAAATATGTAATCTATATTTAATATATGCATATTAATTATGTATAAATGAAGATATATGATAAACTTATGTCATTAATATATATCTTATTATATATTAGATTATATATTATATGTATTATATATTGCATATATTAAATATTTATCATTAGAACTTAAACTTCTTCAGAAAATAATTCTACCTTAAGATATATTTTCCTGATATTACTATAGCTAATATTAATATACTAATTATATTACATATTAATTAATACAGTAAAAAAGTAGATATTAATAAGAATATGTAAGACATAAGATTGATATTATATACTATAAATACCATTAATATATTAAGATATATATCTAATGATATCTAATATATAAATATATGTATACATACATGCATATGTGTATACACACATACATATACAAATCCAGAAAGACTATTGAATCTGTGTGAACCTAAGTTTTCACTCTAAGAAACTAGAAAAAAGGAAGCATGTACCCAAAGTGGAATGAAGGAAATGATTAAATTAGGAAAAGTTTAGTTAATATAGTCCAACTTCACTTATAAACATTAGAAACAAAAGTGCTGAATAAGATGTCAAACCAAATCGAGTAATAGGTGTGTATGTATATAAGTATATAAATATAATATGAAAATGCTAAGCGTTGGTAAGGTAGGGAACAACTGGAACTCTCACACACTGTTGCTTGGAATAGAAATTGATAAAACTACTTTGAAAAACTTTTGGCAAGCTTTAATAAAATCATAAATCGAAAAAATAGGTCTAAACCAGAAAAGGCCCTAGTACTATATTTAATAACATTTTAGTAATTCTCAAAACCATCACTCCAGGACCACCTGAAACTTTCCTCACATTTTTCTGAACTGAAATTCCTTGTTGACAACAACAAACATGTACTAAATGTCAGTCATCAATGAGAAATTGTCTAATGTGCTAGAAAGACACGATTATGAACGTGACCTAGTTTTTGCCATAAAGGGATTTACAGATAACTTGGGGTGACAGGCCTGAAATTACTAATAGAGCAGATATAAAAATGCTAGATGTTTTTACAAAGTGATATGACGAAAAATAAATGGGAAGTAAAAAATTGCTTCTGCTCAGAGAGCTATAGACAGAAAGTGCAGAGAATACTTGCCCCGACGGTGATGTTTAAATCACGCCCTGCAGGATGATTAGAAGTTTTCCTTGCAAACTTAGTTAAGGGGGAGATGCAGAGACAAGAAAGTGCGTAGTATGTTGGAAGGGTATGTGTAAATAGTCAAAGAAGAGCCTGAGGAAGGATGGTGGGACTAAATTTCCTAACATATACGTTACAAAAAGAAGTAAAGCAGCTACTGTGACTTCCCAGTCCCGCAAATTGCTTAAAATCTGTTGCTACAATAAATGATACGCATTTGCAAAAGTATATCATATCACTACTTAAAATTCTAGAGTTGGCACATATTACTAATATCACAAGAATATTGAATATTGAGTATCATAAGAAACTCCTCTTGTTTTAATTCAAAAGATTTAGGTCATTTTAACAAGAAGATAATTTTGGCGAGGGTAAAATGAAATCTGAAATGCTATGTACGTGTGTGTTTTATATTCCTCATTACTTTGAGAAATTCACTGAATGAGAGTGTTTTTCTTTCCTGATATTTTTAGAGGCAGTTAACCCTACCTGTTGGCTGTTGAAACAAGTCGATGAGCTTTTACAGTGAAAGAAAAATGTACTAAGATGTATAAAAGCCCAATAGATTGCTGAGAAACTGAATGTCCTTAAATTTTTTTTAAATTTCAGTTTTAAATTTGAATTCTTATTATACATGGCAGATATCCACTTGTGCTCGCCTAAGCCCAAAGAGGTAATTTATAATAAGGGTACTCCGGTACGTTGAGAATCCGAGGAGATGTGAACAATCAAGCCTCAGGATGAGTAAAAGCAAGGACTGAGTAAGAGTTCTGTGGTGTCTTCGTTCCAGTTGGCTCTCAGAAAGCCAAACGGCTAAGCCAGCCTGGCAGGGCTTGAGAACCCAGCAGCGGGGGCCCACTGCCCACTCGGCAAACACTCCTGGAAATAGACCATTCGGGAATGATTCTTCCTCCAGATAGATATTCTGAAGAAGTAAACATTTTGTTCTAGACACAGGCGAAGGAGTCTAAGGGTCTTACACACTCTATCTCACTAAATGTACACAACGTCTTTATCGTAGCACTTGGCTATAAAGTGAAAGGCATGCAAAGATAGCACAGGCGGAGTTCAGGCACTTTCTTTGTGTTTTGTTTGGGCAAATGTCTGACATACTGTTTGTCAGAAGCAAAAGGTAGAAGTTTCCAGGGAGCTGCCGTCCAGTGGCTATAAAAAGATTAGCACAAGCACTGTATTCGATGTGAACTCTTAGCCAACTAAAGCGAGTGGCAAATGAGAAGAATGTTCCAGACTAGATTCTGCGGAGGTTATGGTGAAAGTCACCTCTCTGGAGAAACCAAAGTCCCTGTTTGAATTTTAATGCAGGCTTTCTCTTTGGTGGTGTAGCAGAAGGAGAGGGATTTGAGTCACTGAGGGAGGTAGGGCCTCCAGAGTCGCTCTTCTGGCCGGGGAGGTACAGGGAGAGAGAGAGAGGGAGAGAGAGAGCGGGGGGGAGAACTCGGAGGGGCTGAGGAAACAGCCAAAAGTTGCATGGGGGAAGCGGGCCTGAAGCGCTACCCTAAGTACCGACACAAGAGCGTCCGATGAAAAGGCTCGTGTTTCCCAAGGGCTCTGGAATGCCCAGAGGAGAGAACACTGTACTTCTAACACAGGCTAATAGTAGCTAATGATAACTGACGTTTCACTTATCATGTGCCCGGCCTCACCGAATAACCTCCTGCTTTATTTCACTTAATTTTCAAAATCTCCTAATAAGATCCGTTCACTCAATTTGCAGTTGAAGACATTGAGGCCTCGAGAAATTAAGCAACTCGCTCAAATAAGCGGGAGAATCAGAATTTGAACGTGGAGTCTGTGCTGTCGGGTCCCTGCCCGCCCTGTCACCAGATAGCCTCTCCGGAGCTAGAGAGTGGCAGATGTCCTGTATTAGCTTATAGCTTCTACCTTGGAAGCTGATGGCAGAACAAGGAGCAAGCCACGGACAGGTGGCTCACAGAAAGCCCCAGCTTTGGGACCATTTGAATGGACTCCGATACTCCCTACAAACAGATGTCAGCATAAAGACTAGAAGAGCAAATCCAGTCCCTTCATCGGGAGAGGTTTACGCAGAAGTGTACTAAGTGATGACAGTTTCTCGGGCAGCACCATACCTTGGTGGAGCCCTGATTTGGTGCCATGTTAAAGACGTGGCAGCTTTACCGGGGTTATGAATTCCGATTTCTTCTAAATGGTTGGCAGTTTAGCAGGTCCTGTTTGCCAAAGCCATCGAGGCTTTTCTTGCAGTTAGTTATAAGAAAGAGTGCCCAGCCCTTTTGCAAGTGGGAATATTCTGCATTTGTGTGCCATCTACAATGAGATTAAAGCTATTTGTTCTTATTTCTCCTTTTATATGATAGGCTTAGCAAGGATACTCATTATTCTGAGCATGCATGACAAAATTATTAATTGAAATTAAGTAAGTTAATTTATAATATTTATAGAATTTATGTATTATGACTTTAAACAAATATGGCATTACTGTAAATAATTATTAATTATAATTAACAAACTTAATGATAACAGAAGGTAATTAAAGGTAACTAACACCGTAGAGCTGTGATTTCTCACATCCACGTGTATTTTTTTCTTCTTTTGGGCATTTTTTATTTCCCTACTTGTATTCTGGTTACTTATATATGTCCCCCACTGTATTTTTGGCACCATTAGTCAGGAACTATAACTTCACTGTACATCCAGAATTTGTATCTCAGTGGTATTTTCCCCAGTTATGTCGAGTTCGTTTTTTGTTCCTCAAGCACACCACTTCTAAAGAATTTTGGAGATACTTATTTTATGTGTCTGAGTTTCCCGATCATAGCAATGCCTTCTGTTGCTTGTTTCTATTTCAGGGCCTTGTAAATTTGCTTTAGAGCAGGGTTTCCTAAACCAGACACTGTGCCACCTCCACAATTTTTGCCAAATAGATCCCCTGTACCATTAATATTTTCCTTAAGTAAATTCAGGACTTTATTTTGTTAATATTTTATTTATTTATTTGACACAGAGAGACACAGCGAGAGAGGGAACACAAGCAGGGGGAGCGGGAGAGGGAGGAGCAGGGAGCCCGATGCAGGGCTCGATCCCGGGACCCTGGGATCATGACCAGAGCCGAAGGCGGACGCTTAACGACTGAGCCACCCAGGCGCCCCTAAATTCAGGACTTTTATCTAAAATTTCATTTCTGAAGGAACTATGTAACTATTGCAAATGGGAAACCAGAACCACTTGCTTTAAATTGTAGAAAATTTATACACTGCCAACAAACTCTGGCTTTATAGACTTACCTGCCGCCCTTAAGTGAAATAAGGAGAGAGAGAGGGAGAGAGTAGCAATTACTGGGGAAGCATTAATCTGAGCACCAGATTAATGGCACTGGCACCAATCGGAGACTTTATCCTTGATGTAATAAAATTAATTACAAAGAAGTTTTAGAGGGAATACTTTTCTTATGGTCTAATGCTGTCATTACTTAATGCCACTTTGTTTACTATCCATAATCCTCTCACTTACAGCCATGGACCACTTTGGGAACATTCCTTATAACATGGACCCCAAACAGAACACACCATCAGACCTAAATTCCTAATTGTTTGATTTTTGACAAGTTAGTTAATTCCCTTAAGCTTGATTCCTCCGTGTGAAAAAGGGATAATACATTGATATTCAAGATCACTTTGAGAATTATATGAGGTAATGTTCACAATGTGTCTAATCCTGTGCCTGGAGTTTATTAAAAAACATTAATACCTTAGGGTGCCTGGGTGGCTCAATCAGTTAAGCGTCCAACTCTTGATTTTGGCTCAGGTCATGATCTCAGGGTCATGAGATCAAGCCCTGTGTCGGGCTCCATGCTGAACGTGGAGCCTACTTAAGATTTTCTCTCTCCCTCTCTCTGCCCCTTCCCCCCACGCACATGTGCTTTCTCTCTCTAAACAAAAACAAAAACAAACACAAACCAAAGCATAAATACCTACTGTGTGCCAAGCACACCTCTGGGGGCTCAGGATCTAGAAGAGCACATGACAGAGAAGGACTCTGCTTTCATGGAACTTACATTCTGGTGAGGGACAAATTAACCATGAACAACTGAACAAAAGAGCAAGGTCATTCGAGGCAATATTGAGGAAAGCTCTGAAGTAAATAAAATGAAGCACTATGAAGGACAGTGACTGGTGTTTAGGGAATACTAATTTCCTTCCTAATTCTCAACTCTATATGGTTGGAATTCCATATATGTGGAAAAAGAGGAAGGCTATTGAGAATATGCTTGTCCACTGAGATAAGCAAAGGGCAAAAGACGGAGAATGAATAACAATTGCAGTTTAAAACATAATTAAATACATGGCCCAAATTTTGAATGTCTGTACTGCTCTAAAACTTGCCTTCTTAAATTATGTGCTATAGAACGTATGATCCTCTCTTAGAAACAGAGAACATTTCATTGTTCCATGACATTTCATTGTCATGGAAATGAAATGCAGTTGGGGCTTTATCACTTACTTTTGTCATGGTTGTGCTTTTAAAAAAAACACAACTTCAGGGGCGCCTGGGTGGCTCAGATGGTTGGGTGTCTGCCTTCGGCTCAGGTCGTGATCCCGGGGTCCTGGGATCGGGTCCTGGGATCGGGTCCCGCATCGGGCTCCCTGCTAGGCGGGGAGCCTGCTTCTCCCTCTGCCTCTGCCTCTCTCTCTCTCTGACTCTCATGAATAAATAAAACATTAAAAAAAAAAAAAAACACAACTTCAGAACTTAATGAATTGTGTGTGATGAGTTTGATTTTAGGGAAGTTAAGAACATTCTGCCACAAAGTTCAGGCCCCTAAATATACTTTCAGCCAGCAAATTCTGATTTGGGCAGGGCTCGGAAGTCCGCGAGCTGATGATGACAGAATGGGAATAATTAGGTTTTGAACCTAAAACAAAGGATGGATTTATATGGAGAGAATCCGTTCTGAGATTTCTGAGACCTATTATCTAGCTTGTGAATGATAAATGAACTCATTTGAGGCATTGCAGATTGACTTTGGAGGGCCAGGAAAAAAGTTTTCCTCTTTTCCAATTCCTTCATCTCTTTGCTCCTCTAGTCATTTGCAATGACTTTGAATCCTGTTGCTCTTACTGGACTCTGTTAACATCCTTCCGATGTCTACATGACTTAATTACTGAAATTAAGAATTTGAAGAATCAGTTAAGAGTATCTAGTTGGAGACAGGATACCCAATTAGGAAGTACAGAATGCAGCTACTCTGCTCCTAGCGTCCTTCATTTCAGTCCTAACTGAATTCTGCTTTTCCTTCTCAAGTAACAATAAATCTTTTGATCTCTGTGAAAGAAGCAAAGATCAAGCTGATCCTCAGAATGAATCTCCTCCTTCCTCCACTTCTTCAAAGATCTACTTAAATTTGAGTGGCACGTATTTTTTTTTAATGTTTTCCAATGCAATTACCAGTCACAAAAGAAAATTACTTCCTTTATTATCATAACTGAAAAACACCATTTCTTTTTTCTTCCAGCATTTTCATGTTACATTTTAAATCAATGAAATTCATGTAAACTTAACTTTTTTCTCTGATAATTCATAGTAAGGGGCTTTCACAGTAATGCCACAAGTAGTTGCTTTTTATTTTCCTGTGTAAGAACCCCTACCACTAAAACAAGTCGTTCAGTGCTGTTCATAATCTCCTTTAGAAACATAATGACTTTTATCTCCCAGAACAGCAATTAAGAATGTTTAACAGAGTAGATGATGTAGTGGAAAAAGCTGTGGTCTATCTACTTCTGACCCCAGTATTTACTATTTGTCCTTCAGCAAGTGAAATCGGAATTCTGAATCCCAAATTCCATATCTGTAGAACAATATTTTATCCATCATTCTATTTGTTTTTTTTTTTAAGATTTTATTTATTTATTTGACACAGAGAGAGAGAGAGAGAGAGCACAAGCAGGGGGAGCAGCAGAGGGAGAGGGAGAAGCAGGCTCCCCGCCGAGCAGGGAGCCCAATGCAGGACTCGATCCCAGGACCCCGAGATTATGACCTGAGCCGAAGGCAGATGCTTAACGACTGAGCCATCCAGGCGTTCCCCCCTCCCACCATCATGCTATTTGGAGGGAGAGTCAAATGTGGAAATACAAATGTGCTGCTTTTAAACTGCCAAGACCTCTACAAGTAAGTTTTATTATTACCACGGTGCTAGAAGAAAAACATGCTAGGGCTCATGAAGCCTAGCAGTGGTTAATCTCATTTTTTAGTGCTTACTTTATACAGCTACTTGCATTCATTTGAATGCATTCAAATGTCATTTTGAGAGCTCGAAATGTGCTGTATCAGTTCTGCTCTAAACAAATCCAGGAGATGACCACTGAGATTCCAAATGCAGCAGGAAAGAGCAGTTCAGATCCACCTTTACTTACCCACACTTCATCAGTCTTGACATATGTATCAAGGTACTCCTTTAAAGACTTCATGAAAATTTACTTCTAGAAATAATGACACAAGTGATACACCATCCATAAGGTCAATTCAGGGACAAATCTGTGTTAACATTTTGAGCTCAACCTGCCTCACATAATCCACTTCTTTCACTCATTGTCTCTTCCACCAAACCTACCATGCAGGAAAACCTCTGACACACAAAGCTCCTGGAGATTTGGTCTTTGTGGCTGTGTCATCTAGACAGCTCTCTGAAATCTTGATTAGTTCGGGGATTTCAGGTCTTTAGCAAATTGGAGACCCTTACAAGGCTGAAATCATGTTGCATTTTATTTGGTGGATTAAGGTGAAACTAAGTAGAGCTGAGTGAAGAAAAGATGTCAGAAAACAGAGCCTAATAGGTAATGAGACACTGTGATGGTTAATTTTTTATGTTAACTTGGCTATGCTATGGTGCCCAATAGTTTGGCCAAACACTAGTCTAGATGTTGCTGTGAATGTATTTTTTAGGTGTGATTAACATTTAAATTAGTAGGCTTTGAGTAAAGCAGATTACATTCCTTAGTGTGTGGGGGCCCCATCTAATCAGTTGAAGGCTTTAAGAGCAAAGACCAGTTTTCCATAGGAGAAGAAATACAGCCTCAAGACTGCAAAATAGAAACCTTGCCTAAATTTCTCATTTATCTGACCAGCCTGGAATTTGGGCTCAAGATTGTAACATCAACTCTTACCTGAATTTCAAGCCTGCCAGCGTGCCCTACAGATTTCAGACTTGCCAGCCTCCACAATTGTGTGAGCCCATTACTTTTTTAAGATTTTAATTAATTAATTAATTAATTAATTAATTAATTAATTAATAGAACATGCAAGCAGGGGGAAGGGAGAGAATCTCAAGCAGACTCAACACTGAGCATGGAGCCTGATGTGGGGCTCAATCTCATGACCTGCACCGAAATCAAGAGTTGGATGCTAAACTGACTGAGCCATCCAGGCACCCCAAGTGAGCCAGTTTCTTACAATAAAGTGTATGCTTGTTTTCTCTCTCACCCCCCCCAAATAAAAGGGGGAAAGTAGATAATGTAATTCATTCCCTGTGTAGTCTTTTCAAACTTCACCTACTTCTAGTTTTCCAACATTTGCTTCTTGCATCCAAACTAAGTATATAACTTGAAATTCTGCAGGAACAGAATTCTATGTTCGAGATAACAAGTTCCTAAATAAAAGTTGTGTTTTTTTCCTTCCAAATTCTAATATTATCTTAAGGGTAATACTTTCTGATCTTAAATTATAGCCATTTACAGATTTCCTTAAAACCCATGCATGTGTTTTGGAAAGAAATCTAAAACTTGCTGTGTATAAATACTAGAGCAATAATTCATGTTCATTCAGGGAGGCCTAAGACACCACTTTTTTAAGAAAATTAAGACACAGAAAGAAACTAACATTTAGGAGATTGGCACACAGTTGTTTGAAAAGATTAAGAGGAATGCTCACTGTGGATGTAGTCTGATGTTTGCACACAAACCAATCAAGAACAAGCTGACCCAATTATCTAGCTATAACTGCGCTAGTCCCTTTGGGTGCAGAAGCCTGTGTTCTAATGAGAGAGACAAATCTAAAACATACTACATATTTATACCAATATTTTCAGGTTCACAAAACCTTTTGCCTCAGACCCATAAATAAAATAATAAAGTCAAAAAGTACAAAAAAGAAAGAAAGAAAGAAAGAAAGTAAGAGGTGAGCTGCTTGTTCAAGGTTGTAAGAGTGACCAGAGCAGGGCTCCACTGGTTTACTTAACTTTCCCACTGCGTTAGCCCTGCTCTTGGTGGCTCTGGAAGGTGCCATGGAGGACCACCTGAGAACAATTGCGAAGTCAAGTTTCCTACTTCCTCATTTTCTAGAATCCATGGATTATGCATGTGTTATCCATTTAAAAGCATTTGAGGGCGGACAGAGAATTGCTAAAAAAAAAAAAAAAACATATATACACAGACAGGGGGGTACTTCAGTTTCAGAAAATGTAAAATTAAAAAAAAAAAAAAAGATGTGCCTTAAAGACTACCTGTCACAAACATTACACGAAAATGATTACAAGGCTATAGAAATTCACAAGAGAAAATGCCAACATGACTGAACAAATCAAGACAGACTTTGTTGGGAAGCTGACACTCTATAGGTTGCATTTGGACAGGAAGAGAACAGGAGGAACCATCTAGGGGCAGCAACAGCATGAGCACATGTGTTAGAGTAGAAATGACAAACTGATTTTGGAAAACTTGAGAATTTTCCACATCTTCAAGTCCTGATTTCCTTTTGCTTAATACCTGCCTCAACTCATTTCTCTCTTCTTGCATTTTACTATGAGCAATCAGGAAGAAACAAACTCCTTTAAAACTTCCCTGAGAAATCTCCTCAGGTAAATACCCAATCTTATAGCTTGCAAGTTCGACCTTCCAGAAAACACTAGAACACTAGTTAAGCCAAGTTCTTTGCTATTTCATAACAAGGATCTCCTTTCTTACAGTTTCCAACAGCATGTTCTTCATTTCCATCTGAGATCTCACCAGAAAGATGTTCAACATCCATATTTCTAACATTCTGTTTCTGATTAGTTACATACTCTCTAAGAAGATAGAGTCTATCCCTGAAGCTCTCGCTTTTATTTCTGAACACTTACCAGAATCACCTTCAACATCTATTATTTCTACCAACAGTCCCTTCACAGCAATGTGGACTTTTCCCAGCATGCCCCTCAAAACTCCTCCAACCTCTACCCCTTCCCCAATTCTAAAGCTGCTTTGACATTTTTAGGTATTTGTCACAGCAGCATCCTCCTTCTTGGTACCAAAATCAGAGAGGAAAATGAATGAAATGATGTTTATTTTTTTTTTAAAGATTATTTATTTATTTATTTGAGAGAGAGAGCCCACGAGTGAGAGAGAGCAGGGAGGAGCAGAGGGAGAGAGAGAGAATCTCAAGCAGACTACCTGCTGAGCGGGGAGCCTCAGTCGGGGATACATCTCAGGATCCTGAGATCATGACCTGAGCCAAAATCAAGAATCGTATCCTCAGCCCGGTGAGCCACCCAGGCGCCCCTGAAATGATCTTTATTGAAAAAATATAAAATTACATGAATAGGAAAAAGATCTGATTAGTAATCCCAGAAAACATATAGGCGTGAAAAAAAGACATGAAACTAAAAGAATTAACTCTAGAATGTCCAAAGTTAAAGAATTAATAAACTGGAAGAAAGAACTGAGAATTTTACTCAGGATGCAGTATAAAGAGAAAAATTGAAAGAGTTGTTTATATGGAGTGTCCTTTGAGAATCACCGTTTCATAAAATTTTAGTGGATTCTAGTAAAAGATAATAGAGGGATAGTGCAGCAAATTAGTCAAAGATATAATAGCTGAGAAATTTTAATATATATAAATAAAAATTGATAGAGAAAATACTAAACTTTAATTATCAATCCAACAAAAATTAGCCTGCATGAATAAACTAGGCAAGCCTCTAGAAAGTTTGATCAAGGTAGATGTGTACACACATAAAAATTAGGAAAGGAAGAAAAAAGAAACCAGGAGAAATCTCTGATGAAAGAAAAATACAAAATAAGGTGGTCAGTGTAACTCAAAGTACATTGTAACGACAATAAATGTAAATAGATTAAATCACTCTATTAAAAATCAGAAATTATCAGCATGGATATAAAAAAATCAGTTATATGCTGCTTATAAGGCACACTGCTATACACACATGCACACAAACACACTCTGAAACAGAAAATATAAAAAGGAAAAAAAAGAAATATACTAAGCATATATGAACCAAAAAAGAGCTGGTGCAACAATATCTGTCAAAATAGAATATGAAGTCAACACATTAATGTGAATAAAGCAAATAAGCTATACTTCATGAAAAGGCTATAGAAGTGATAAATTTGTATTTGCCTAACAATATAGAGTTAAACTCTAAAACACCAAAAGCCAACAACTACAAAAATTCAGAATTACAAAATAAAATTGAAAAGCTCATGTAAGCATAATGGCAAAATTTAACACCTCTTTCAGAAACCACATATTTGGAGAATATACAGAGAATCTGAGGAACGCATAGGACATAATTGTGAATTTACATATGCCTGCACCCAAAAGACAACACAACAGAGGATACACATTCTCCTAAAGCATGCATGCAACACATTAGATATGTATAAAATTAACTGTATACTCTCAGTCACAAAAAGTCATAGTTATTCAAACCATATTATCTAATTACTATGTAATTTATTTAGAAATTAACTACTACCACTAGTAATTAAAATCCTATAGGTTAGAAAATCTGAAAAAAACAAAAGCTTAAACAATGAGTAAGTGAAAAAATACTTCACAAAGAGAATCATAAACTGTAATGGTTTTATCAACAAACTAAAATATGAAAAATTTGTGAGATATAGATAAAGCAGTACTTAGAAGTTATGAATAGTCTTATTAAATATATTTACTAAATTTAAATGAGCTAGCATTTAATCCAAGAAGCTAGATGAAGAAGTGAAAACAGTAAGAAAGTTGAAGCAATAGAATGGTAAAAGCAAAACACAAATTAATAACCTAGGAAAAAACATTAATGGAGATGATTTTTAAAATCTATTTCTTTGAAAGCTAATAAACTAGGCAAGCCTCTAGAAAGTTTGATCAAGGTAGATGTGTACACACATAAATGCATTATCATATAATGGAATACTAGACGGAGTGAACCAGGTCATCCATACAGAGGAATCACAAAACCTATGGTAAAAAGATAAAATTGCTGAATGATAAGAATTTCTGTAGTTTACTTATTCATTTAACAATGTTTTGTATGTTTATATATACAAATTGTGTGTGTGTGTGTGTATGCATGGGTATGTTGTGGATATTTATGTAATAAAGTCACCTCTAACATTTTCTTAAGAAGTGTAAAGCACGTGGTGAAATGTTAGCATTTTTAAATCTTTCAAGAAATTAAATTAATATATGTGTGCTTGGAGTTTCTTTTTACCCCCTTTACTCAATCCCATTCTTTCCTTCCACAGAGGTAATCACTATCCTGAAGACGGTGTTGTTTTGTTTTTTCTTTCCCAACTAGTTTTATATTTTTACATTTTGGAAAAACTCCCATTCTTACAAAGCAGTTTCGCTTTTTCCATTTTAGGAAATTACAACTTTCCTTTGACAGTTTGGTTTTCTAGTTGTTTCTTTTATTTGACAAAGGAATGATACCATTTTTTAAAGATTAAGCCAACTAAATTAATACTGACATTTAGGCCAAGGACCATAAGGAAGCCAATTTTTTCTTAGCACCAATTATGTTGTGGGTAAGTAAAACAAAACAAAACTGGAAAATAGAGTCACCATCCACTATAAATCTTCAGAGTATTACTGGCCCATTCGGCTTAAGCATAGAAAGAATTACAGAAAAATATAAAAGGCATCGTTCAGTGCTCTCTGAAAAGAAGTGGCTTCTTGTACTAATATATATTCCATTCACCAAATTCTTACATGTTGCTTTTGTGGAATAAACATTGAGTGATTATATATATATCCCACTTAATTTATCATGGTAATTAATCCCAACCATCCATGATATTAATTTGCTGATATTGGTAGCCTGTGAGTCGCTTTCTTTCTGGAATAAAATAGGAGAGTCATTCTAAGTACCTTTATTTTACTTCTGGAGATGTTTAACCTTAACTACATCACTAAGTGCAGATTGACTGATGACTACACACATCTTACTCCCAGGTACGGTAAAGGCCAATATCAGAATGTCTAATTGCCTTTTATTCATTCTAGATTAGGCAATTAAGTTCTTTTACAGTTTATCAGAGTTCCTAGGATCTTTTCCTCAAATTTAAGAAATAAATTGTTATTCTCAAGGAGACATTATGCTTGAGTCTCCTGAAGGAAATACTAACATTTATTAACCATTTTCCTAGGTCAGGAATCTCTTGAGTTGCCATTGACAAATAAGTTCAATTTCAGCTTTTCTTTACCTTCTGGTATTTCTAGCTCCTCTTCTTTTCAATTTTTTTTTTTTTTAATATCTTCCTTGGCTTAAAAACTCACAGATGCATTGCCCAGCCATGTTTTTTTGCCCCTTTTATTCTGGATTGTTGATATTTAGAAGAAATTTAATACAAAAATGCAATTATTCCCAAATGCATCACACCGATATCAGATTTTTTACATAATGAATAAAAATAATATATCCCAGAACTTGTGAATAAGGCTGTGAAGTCATATCTAAAAAAATTGGTCAAACTGATGATGTCTTATTGCCACCCATTGAAATTCCATATGTGCTGTATTCTACCTCTTCAGTTTTAAAACTTGCAGTTGCTACCAATGTGTATAAAATCTCTACACCCTTCGAAAATTGAACATATTCATTCATATTTTTTTGAGTAGAAATTTAGCCAGGCATTAAAAGTAATATAAAACTAACACAAGATACAGTTGTTTACCACAGGAATTTGGATTTGCTGAATAATGTATGAACACACTGGCATAATTCCCGACGGTGCAAAGCAGCATACGAGCCAATGTCTAGTAGGGGCAAGCGCTCATGTAAAGAACAATTAATTTGAGATCAGGAAGGCTTTGTGAAATTCTGGGAGTGGAGAACCCAGATGGCTACCTAGTTAGTGGGTGGAAACGTAGAGACCAAGGAGAGGTGAGGATTATAGTTAGAAAAGTGAGTGTGACTTATTCAGGGGCCAGTAACGTTTCTGACCTAGCTAAAGCAAAGGATCTACAATGGGAAAGAGTGAAGACAAAATTGATTACTAGAGCAGGTTGCATTGTGGAGGATCTAAAAAAGGACATTTTTTTCTGAAAAAAAAAAAAATTCAAAGATCTATTGATGGCTTCTTAGCAGGTGAGTGAAATGGTAAAATCTGTGAGTTAAGAAGAAATAAATTCAGAGCGATGTTTATTAATGTATGTTCCCAGGATCATTAATTAATGGGGTTACTCCAAAAGGGCCAAGCAATGTCAAATAAGTGTGGAAAAAACTGGAGCATTTGACTTCAAAAGGAAAATACAGAATTTCCCTAACCTATTTGACCAGGGAACCCTTTCTAGGAAAACTGTGCTTGGATCATATATTCTATATATATTGATACCAACCTCAATGTATACATTGACATATGTAATAAATGTCCAATTCTGTGTTTTTAAATAGCTCGCTTGGTGTCTAGTTTGATTCTCTGTTCCCAGATTGGTAGAAATTCAGGATCTCTTAATTTCCCCCAGGAGTGTGTCTATGTTCTGGAGTCTTCTAGTGCCAGGGAGTTAGAAGGCTATGAAATGGCGAGGTGGCACTTATCTGCTGCTTTGGGTCATTGATGTATACTAGCATCTGCTGAGATGTCCTCACTGTTCTCTGGTCCTGGGGAATTGGTCAGTACTACTGTTGTTGAGACATGTCTTTCAAACCTGGTGGCTCTCTGTAGTTCTTCCATACTATTCTGGAATTGATGGGAATACTTTTCTTACTGATCTGTTCCATGCTGAGGTATAAGAAACTCTATGTGGACCCACAGGGGCCCCGTCTTTCTTAGACAAGTCAATTAGCTATTCTGTGAGGCCTTCCTGCTTTCTTTTGGCTTCTATCCAGGAAAAGGGGCAGATGTCCCATGTACCTAATGATTTTGGGCTTTTCCCATGAGATTTCCACCTAAATCTTCTACTCTATGCCATGAGTAAGTTTTGTTTCCTAGAAAGCTAAATTTTTAAAACTCATAAGCAACAAAGGGCTCCCTTTTCCTCATATTCTCCTATAGCTTCTATTCCCTGAGGAAGTGATTTAGTTGTCCGTAAGACAGCTTAAGACCGGGACAAGGATAGAGGCAAAGAATACCTGAGGTAAAAAATCAGTTACTATTTCAAAGATACTTCCTACCACACTTTGAATGCCTTTTAGGAAATGCTGATTATAATCCACTGAGGATTAAAAGCCGATGAATAAAAGGATGTGTGTAGTAGTGGTGCTGCCTTGAGCTTTGATTATCATGTGTGGTCTTAATAAATAATGAATGCCTCCTTGTCTTGTAAATCACTGTCTTTGGCATGGTGCTTTGCACAGTCCTCTCCCACATTAACTCTTGAAAAGCCTTTCTTGCTTCTGGCAACTCTTCCTCCACCATATGCAGGACAGGCTAGCTCGTTGAAGACATGGGGACCAGCTGAGAGCCAACACCAATAAACAGACTCCTAGGTTAGCTCCAGATGAGCTGCCAGCTGACTGCAGGTGCTCAAGTGACCTCAGCTGAGACCAGAACTGCTCAGATGAGCCTCCACTGAAGTGTTGATATGAATCATAAACAAGTAAAATGGTTGTCTAACCCACTGAGTGATGGAATTACTTTTATTGCATCAGTATAAAAATATGCAATACACTACAATGCAACAAAGTACATAATATGAGATGGTAGGTATTGAAGACAGAGGAGATACTTTGTGGGAAGATTTCCTCAATATGGATAATATGAGATGAGGCAAAAGAAAAATTCTAATGGGATGAGCAAGTTCCTTGGAAGGGGCTCATTTTTCATTCATTGGAAAAACAGTTCATTTTATTTTCTATTTTATAGGAACTAAAGAAAACGGAAGAGTCAAGTGTCATTATGTAGATGGTACTCTTCAGTGACTTAGAAAACTGTAGACAAGTAGCTGGGTGGAACCATGCCAGATGGGGTCTTCGTATCATTCTGCCGTTGTGCCTTTTTGTAAATCACTCTCACTCTCACTGGCTTGGATTCAAGAGGTGGATTTCCTGACACTACTGAAATGAAAAATAAACAGTTGTCTTATATAAGCATATTCTCAGACATTACACTAGATTTATCTTAATTCCTGATGACATGTATTTTCCTAAAGATTTCCTCAAAGCAATGACAAAACCGTCATAAAACCAAGAAATGTCAAAAATATAGAGGGATTGATGAGATGTGTCTCCAAGTTCTGAATCGAAAGTCTATTATAAGGTGGACTGCTACGAGTTAGCTGTGATTAGCTAGGCTCAAATATACTAGCTCTAGTCTCAGGGGCACTTCTCCTAGTCCTATTAATGGCTTTTTTTTGAAATTTATTTTACATCCATCACCTTATTTAATCTTTACAACAATTCTAAGATTTAGACAATATTTTTATCCACAATTTTAGAGAGAAAGAACTGATGCCAGTTCTTTTCAACCCAGTTCAAAGGACACTGGAATCCTGTGGTGCCTCAAGAGCCCCTGAGCCAAAAGAGGAGGGAGGGGAAGAAAGGCCACTTGCTCTGGCTTCAACCAGAGCACATCTAATATACATAACTATACACATTGTGTTTAAAAATTAGATATTCTAAATTTCTAATTATATATTATATATATAACTAAACATATATGTATGATATGACATATATATATGGCACCCATTCAAATTTGGTTAGAGAAATTCCCAAACACTGTAGCATACCATGATGAGTCCTAATGCCCTTATGATCTACACTAGAAACTTCTTGAAGTTAGAGACCTCATCTTATCCTTTCTTTGGTCTCACAACAGTGTGGAACCTCCCTTGACCTGTGAGCCAGCCTTCGGAAGAAGGAGCCCATGGAAATCCTTGCCCTGGCGATGCTCTGGGCTCCAGAACAGCTCTGTCTAAGCATCTCCCATGACCCCTGGCAACCTTGCTGTCTGCTTCTCACTAAAGCCAATTAAATTACTCCCGGTACCTGCAGCCTTCTCGCTGTTACCACGACTCATTGAGTTCTCGCCAAAGAGGGAAGTGATGTCTTCTCCAAATATCCTGAGGCAATTTTCAATGAGAAATTGTACAAGAGAAATCTGTAACACAAAAAGACAAGAATGGGGTGCTCTTTTCCATAGGGCATAGTTATAAATCACATTTTCTATACAGACCTTGGATCTAAGAAAAAATGGGAAGGACTTCCCAGTAAAATTCAGACTTGATAAAAATACGTAGAAACCAGGGGCACCTGGGTGGCTCAGTCGGTAAAGCGTCTGCCTTCGGCTCAGGTCATGAAAGCAGGGTGCTGGGATCAGCCCTACATCACGCTCCCTGCTCAGCGGGAACCCTGCTTCTCCCTCTCCCACTCCCCCTGCTTGTGTTCCCTCTCTCGCTGTGTCTCTCTCAGTCAAGTAAATAAATAAAAGCTTAAGAAAAAACCAAAAAAACAAAAACACATAGAAACCAGAGTTCTCTCAGAAATAACTTAGAAAGAGTGATACTTTCCCGTGTACTTTGGGTATACATTTTAAAATACTGCTCATCCGTGGGCTAAAGTTATAATGCGTGGCCTAGGTTAAGAGCTAACATTTTGGGATCAGTGGTTACATCTTTAAGCCTAGGATAAATTTGGGGGCCCATCAGTTGAGCGTCTGACTCTTGATTTCGGCTCAGATCACAATCTCATGGTGGTGAGATCCAGCTCCACATGGAGCCAACTTTGGGCTCCGTGCTCAGCAGGGAATCGGCTTGGGCTTCTCCCTCTCCCTCTCCCTCTTCTTCTGCCCCTGCCCCTCTCACACTCTCTCTTTCCCTCTCTCAAATAAATACATATCAAAAAAATAAATAAAACTAGGATAATTTTCAAAGTAGCCTACCTTATTAAAGTTTATTTATTTTTTGCTTTTAAATTTTGTTTCCAGTTTTACTGAGCTGTAACTGATGTATACCATCTTATGAAACTTTATAAAGTATGAACGACAACTTAAGAAAACCATTTCTTAAATGAAGAAGTATCATAAAGTTGGGAAGCAGGGATTTTGGTGGTGTTGTGAGGGAAAACCCACACAGCTGGAGAGAAAACGTATCTGTCTGTCTAACTTCAGTCCCTTCTCACGCATTGCTTTGCCTCATGCTGGCTCTCTCTGGGTGAGCTTGGGGAAGACCTGTCATCTTATTAGGATATTCTGGAATCTCTTGCTAGTTTCCATATGACGTAGCAGAGGTGAAATAGTAGCCGAGTACTTTTCTAGATGAGCCACAATTGGCAGAGGAAGGCCAATGTGTTTGGAGGCATGGGGGCTCATATTGCCCAAGCCACCCAGGATGTGCCAGTGATGACCGGAGGAGCTGGCTGTTGTCGCCATTGTGTAGTGAGGAAACCATGGCTTTGCCCAAGGTTACGAGTCCCTCAGGGATTAGGCTGAGAGTTGAACCTTGACTGGTGAAGTTCCAAAGCCCAGGTTCTTTCCTATCGTATCACACGACTCTTCTCTCTCTCGTTTAGTCAGTCTAGTGTTTAGTCTCCTGGAGGGGGAAGAAGTGACTCGACTGCTCCGAGTTTCCCGTTTAACGACACCCCTTCCCAGACCCCGCCAGAGTAGGATAAAGAACTCTGCCACTCCACAGGGGCCTAATGAAAATGTGCACTTCACAAAGTTCCATCCGTCAGAGTTACTACTGCACTTGTCTGGTTCAAAGTAGGGATTCTACCCCCTGGGGGACAAAAATGAGAGCTCTCATTACCTTTCTTATCAAGTTGTCTTCCAATTCCAAGCTGCCGGAATCAGGTGGGTAAAGAACACTTGGGGCTATACAAACGGATAAATTATAAGCTGTCATCTGATTGGATGAGGAATGTAGCTCAATGTTGTATAGCACTCCAAAAAGGTATCGCAAGAGAACAACATTTGCTCTTGGCAGCTGGCCTAAAAGCCTAAGGTCAGAAAAACACACTTTTAAATTAGGCAAGTAATTCCACTTAAGAGGTTGGAAAAACAGAGACAGGGAACAGGATACATCCTTGTATATCTAGCACACAACCCGCTCTAGCAGAGTTCCAGGCATGAAGGTATACAAAATTGTTGCACTGAATTCAGTTCCTGAGCCAGATAACAACTTCTCTGCTTAGTTAAATGTTTCACAGACTTTTAAGGTCATAGCCCTGGAAGTCAATGCTCTAGCATCTGTCTTGGACCAGGGAATTTCGTCTACCAGTTTCATGGATCCAGAAGGGGTAAAATGGCCAAGGAGTCCACATTAATAAGATCAGGAGAAGAACAATAATAGCCCTAAAGCATGCCTCTATTCTGAAGCTGGACCCCATGGGTGTGAAGAATTGAAACTCTTTGGCGTTGGTCATGATTTTAGTAGGCAAAGCTGCAAAACGTAAGCCAATGTTTTCCTGATAGTATGTTGGGTGTATTTTGGAGATGTGACCAGAGTAGAGTAATTATGGCATCATTACCTCTGGGCTGCAGTTATCTTCTCCTCTTTGTTGCCTTGATCAATAACACTGAGCCATTTGTCATAGAGATCGGATAAAAATATACTTCCTTGGATATTTCTAAGAAAGTCCTTATGGAGATAAAAAAATATGTATATATATTATAGAAAATATTTATTGGAAATATTCCAGAGAAAATATGTAGTTAAAAAATTCAGTTCAGCCCCCACTTCCTTCACAGATACCCAAACTGGGACCCACACGGAGCTCGGCTTCGACTTTCCATTGACTTGCTCACGCAGGAGCAGGTGCTTGGATTTTCTCCCGCTAAAACTTAGAGGCATAAAAGCAGAGCTTAGCCTGTGGTGGAAATGAAGATAAAGCTCCCTTCTATCATCTGGAACTTATTTTGTGTGAGTGCTTTTTTTTTTGCAAAGTACCACAAACTGACAGGGTCTGGCTATAGACCATCCTAAATCCTATTAGCTTCCTGGACAGAAATACACATACCCATGTTGCTTGTTTTAGACAAGGTGCTAGCTCTTAATTCTAGCAAGAAAAGTCCTGAAACAATCAAAACACAAACAGGTGGGCTCTTGCACACATATTAGGAAAGAACTAGGTCTTCTCACTCGGGGTAGGTGTGCTCCCTGGAAGAAAGCTACTCTCACAATTGCTTCATTCTTCCTTTTCTTAACTGTCTAAAAGTCGAGAGTCTAATGGCAGACTCACTGTGGTCCTGAGGATAGATTCATTTCTAGTTTAGGACAATTGTCCAGTTAGTTTGCCATGATATTATCAAGGCCAAGGTTGCAGAGTCTGATTCTCCACCAAGATCCGTCAACTTCAGGAAGAGAAAACTTTAGAAATGTCTAAGCACCATACCCACAAGTGCACACCCTCTTCCTAGTTGGTGCTGATAACACAGAATCAGGAAGGAACCTCCTAACTCTTGCTAAAAAATCGATTCCATGTGTGCACCTTACAGAGGGCAACGCTCATCTTGCTACCTAGTGTATCATCATTCTTCTCCTGTCTCCCAATGCCTACATGTATATTACTACTGGATATCACTATGGCCCCAGAGTAGGAGTGGTTACCTAAGTCATTTGCTATTTATCACATCTTCGAACATTAACGGGGGACAAGGGAAGACCAAATGTGACTGAGATTCAAAGACTGTACTCATTACTACATTAACATAGGGTTGTTCAGAGCTGTTAATTAGTGCCAAGGTGGATGGATTAAATTTTTTCCCTGCTCCATTTCTTTTGGAAACTTTGCCATCATTAGCAGGGTGGTGAGGATGTCTGTTTCGGTAAACAGTGTGTTTGTGTCAGTGCGTATTTTGAAATTTATTATCATGACTAGTAGTCATTTCAGTATTAGTATTTTGCATGGAGTCTTCAGGAGTGGAGGTGGGGAGGGCGGTGTGTAGTGAAAACAGAAAGTATTTCTAACACATGGGGCTTTTAACTCCTAAAGTAGCTTCCTTAAATTTTGATTTTGTCAAGCATTTTCAGCTTGTCAGGTTCTTAATCTGTTATGTCCATTACAGTTCTTGAGCAGTCATGATGAAGGACACCAATCATAGCTTCAGTTACTCACGTGTGGATAATGCTAGAACCTTCCCTACCTTGAAGACGGATGCGACCACATGAACAGATTCGCTGTACGGGTTCACTTTGACCCCAGAATTTAGTTTTTTCTTTAGGACTCTGCAGGATTTTATATTGGCTGATTTGCGGAAGACGCCTTCTGTGAGTGGCCCTTTTTGATTAATAAAGGAAAGCATATCCTGTAGGAAGAAAAGAAAAGTATATGGCATCTCATATCCACAAACGCAGAGCACAAGCTTGCCTCCGTTTTGAAAGAGGAGGGGAATGTAATGGTACACTGTTTTTGAGCTGGAAGGACTAAAGTCAATTTAGATTGTTTTTTTTTTTCAGTGTCTCTCTATATACTTTCTACCGAAATATCTATTTTACAGTCATACACTGAAACATTTTAAACACTTCTTTTAATCAGATTTTCCTTTCCACTGAGTTTCCACTTTTAAATCAAACTTCTCTGCTTCAAAGCCTTTGGGGAATCACCATCTGTTTCCTACTTTAGCATTTCTTTCTCATTATTCCCTACATAGATGCTCTTCCCCAAGTATGGAAGTCTATTTAGGAAATACTCATTTCCCATTTGTTTATTTCTCTTTAAGTGACTGTATACTCCTTTCCTACTTGTTCTATTTCCTTCCCTCTTTTAAAGTCAGGCTCAGGAACTCTCTTCTCCTTCTCTGATTACCCTCCCTTCTCATGAGTCTTTCATTGTCTTTTGCTGTATCTTCATGTCCTCTCCCTGCTGTGTAGAATCTTAATAAGGGCTGGACTCAGGGAATCCAACGGATCTGAAGTCTATTATGCTACTTATCTATTGTGTGAGCTGGGGCACACGCATCCTGTACTGAGGCTTTTCTGATTCGTTTAGGCAGTGCGGAGGATGATAATCCTAGCTAGCCCCTAAATTTGCTGTGATGCATGGACCTGGGGTAGTAGCTAGCAGGTAACATGCTAGCTAAGGTGATATATTTCTTCATAGCTAGCGGAACGTTCCCTACATCCTGTACAGTACTTGCAGAGATACCGAATACTCAGTGAATGTACACACTGACAATTCACTACAGCAGTTTGAGATAACACCGGCCAAACTCTGTGGCTTTCATTTGACATACTCTGTTAGGATTAACAGATTCCTATTTGCCAGAGGATGAGTCTATGCTCGTGTCAGATGTTTGCAGTTGTTAGACTGAGTAGACTCTGCTGAAGGAGACTTGAGACTCATGTGAGGAGGAAGGCAATGAAGGGAGAGTGTGAAGATGAGGTGGACTCTCAGAGATTCACATACACAGAGTCCATTTTGACTCATCTGAACAGGCCTCCATGGGTCTTTGTGGAAACAAGACAGAAGTGGAATGGACAAGAATGTCTTTTCCTTTTGTATTTGCCTCATGAGTCTGCTGGACCTAAATCAGATTCTGTTCTTTGAAATAACAGTAACAGAGCTCCTCTTCCAAAGCCAGGGACTATGTAATGACGTCTCCATTTGGGGATAGATTTGGATGAGGACGCTTGGCCTTTCAGTTTCCGCTCCTCAGGAGGGCTATAGAAGACCAAAAGGAGATGACCTACCAGAATTGGAAAGGGCAGGTTGTCTTTATCACAGATATCCATGAGGGAAACTCCAAAGAGCTGTCCTGGCTTTGCGGAAGGTGGGGCTGTGCACTGGGTGAGCTGGCAAGTGCGGGAGCCCCACCAAAAGGCCCTGTCTCTGAAAAAATGGCTTTTCACAGTCTTCCGGCCGGAGTCTAAGAAGAAGAGAGAGTACTAGTAGTAGTAGTTGTTGTGTAATACGCTGAACCTTCTTTTTCCTTTTTTTTTTTTTTTTTTTATAGATTTTATTCATATTTTGACAGAGGGAGAGAGACAACGAGAGAGGGAACACAAGCAGGGGGAGGGGGAGAGGGAGAAGCAGGCTTCCCTCAGAGCAGGGAGCCCAACGCGGGGGTCGATTCCAGGACCCCCGGATCATGACCTGAGCTGAAGGCAGACGCTTAACAACTGAGCCACCCATGTGCTCCAGGCTCATCTTAATTCCTAATGACTTGTATTTTCCTATAGATTTCCTCAAAGCAATGTGGTAAGCATCATAAAACCAAGAAATGTCAGAAATATGGAGGGATTGATGATACGTGTCTCCAGGTTCTGAATCGA